>NW_006160208.1:2417261-2417966 GCF_000334495.1 Tupaia belangeri chinensis | reverse complement strand
ATAAATAAATAAATAAATAAATAAATAAATAAATAAATAAATTTTTTAAAAGGGGAAAAAAAAAAATGAAAGGAAACATTCTGGAAACATTACTTCAGCAGTGCAGTAGCTGAGTCCAGGCTTCGGGTGTTGGGACACTGACACTAGCTTCTCTGAGGCGCAGTGTGCTGTTGAATCTGCTTTCCTATACTCCTACCTTCACAGGGTTATAGTGAGGATTCAGTGAGAAAATGTATGGAGTGTTTGTCGTAAAATCTGCCCCTAGTAAATCCTCAATAAATCTGCCCCCTAGTAAATGTTTAATAAATGCGTTCTCTCTCTCTCTCTTTATTTCAGTTCTATATCGTGGAGAATTGGGAGCACAAAGGCTGATGGGAAAATGGGCTATAAAATTAGCCTAGAGGTTAGACACTAGAGAACTTTGGAGATAGGAGAGTTTGAAATTGAACCTCTGAAAACCTTTAAACAAATTGATCTTAAGAAGATGAGCTCTTGGGACCAACAGTTGGTGTAATAGCTATGTCGCTGGACTCCCATGTAGTCGACTGCAGTTTGAGTCCTGGACCTGGTGGCTTAAATTCACGCTGGGTGTGCGTGCGTGCATGTGTGCCCAAGATCCCGAGAGAAGAATGGAGGAGAAGGGATTGTGGCGTGGCTATTCCCCTAGGGGGGGGATTTCTCACTTTCTGTCTCTCTGTCTTTCTC
>NW_006160208.1:2383342-2417230 GCF_000334495.1 Tupaia belangeri chinensis | reverse complement strand
GATCCGTTGTCATGTGGGAAAAAGCTCCTAAAAAAAAAAAAAAAAAAGGTGAGCTCTTGACTGGACTTGGTGGCTATGGGTCAGTGGCAGGAGCTAACAGGCCTCATGGACAGATCTAAGGAAAACTGCACTTTGTAGCTGGTTAAGGCTACAGTACCACTTGGAGGTGGTCCAAAATGTGTTTCAGTGGCTCAGCAGTTTCCTTTTCAGAATCCATTACCTGTAAGCAGTTGCCAGTTTCAGTGGGTCCTGTGTCCTTCAAATTCTTTCCAATGAGTTTGTAGGCTGAAGCCAGTTTCCAGGCACAAACTGGTTCAGAATCTGAATCAAAAGCAGAAATAATTACCAGCAACCAGTGTTCACTGTCCTGTCTCCAAGCCACCTAATAACACCCCAAAGAGCAAGCAGTCCCAGCCATCAGAACCTGGAAATAATTCTGAAAAGGAACTGAAATCAAAACAAAATAATGACTCAAAAAAGAGGCAGTGGTCTTTGGAAGATTTTGAAATTGGTTGTCTGCTAGGTAAAGGAAAGTTTGATAATGTCTATTTGGCAAGAGAAAAACAAAGCAAGTTTATCCTGGCTGTATTCTTAGACTATATGGTTATTTCTATGATGCCACCAGAGTTTACCTGATTCTGGAATATGCACCACTTGGAATAGTCTATAGAGAACTACAGAAACTGTCAATGTTTTATGAGCGGAGAATTGTGATTTCTTTCACAGCATTGGCAAATGCTCTGTCTTACTGTCATTCAGAGAGAGTTGTTCAAAGGGACTTGAAGCCAGAGAACCTGCTTCTGAGCTCAGTGGGATAACTTAAGATCACAGATTTTGGGTGGTCAGTATATGTGCCACCCTCTAAGAGAACCACTTTCAGCCATTCCTACATGTTGAGGTTATTATTATTAATAATTTTTACATTGGAGTTGTGGCATATGTGTAAACTTTAAATTCACAAATAAATTAATACATATATTAAAAAATAAAAAGAAGGGACCCTGGGGCAGAACCTGGGACAGGAGCCAGGCTGGTAGGTGGTTGCAGTCAGCCAGGTGAGTAGATCGTTGCAGTCAGCCAGGTGAGTAGGTGGTTGCAGTCAGCCAGGTGAGTGGATGGAAACCTCAGGGTCTGGCATAGCATCCACGTGGTATCTCTGACCTAGTGTCTATGGGCTTTGGGGATCAGTTGACTGGGGATTAGAGGAAGCAAGTTAGAGGATGACTCCAAGTTTTCCAGCTTGGGTGATGGCACGAGTGCTTCTAAGGGAGCTAAGAGGTCTATGTTGAGGCATATGAGCTGGAGATGCATGGGGAAAACCAGCTGGACTGTCCTGGTGCCCGTGGAAATGGAGAGGGAGAGAGCTCAGATGGGTTTAGCGAGATTAGGGATAATTGGAGACTGAGAAATAGCTCTTTTCAGTTAAAGCTCATGAGATGGGTTAAATTGGTCAAACGAATGAGAATTTTTAAAAGCTCTGTGAGTTATTTAAAATCTGAATTGACCACTGGATCTTTTTTTTTTTTTGGAGAGATTTTCACTGTAGGGCGCGTGCGCTCGCCAGACAGACAGAGAGAGACATAGAGACAGAAAGCGAGAAATCACCCCCCAGGGGGGATGGTCACGCCGCAATCCCTTCTCCTCCATTCTCCTCTCGGGATCTTGGGCACGCACGCACACGCGCCCGGCGTGAGTTTTAAGCCACCGGGTCCGGGACACGAACCGCGGTCGACTACGTGGGAGTCCAGCGACATAGCCATCACGCTAACTGCTGGTTCCCTTGACCACTGGATCTTTATACGTCTTTCCAAGGTGTAATAAATTATAAGGAAAGATCTTAAGTACAGTGTTAACCATCTGTTTCATGTGACTGTTGTGCTGTCCTTTTATAGTTTTTAAAAAAATAATTAATTATTCAATTTTATTTATCATTATCATTATTCTTTAATCTGTTAAAGAGCATGTGCACTCGAATGAGAGTGGTGGTTAAGGGCACTGGACTGCCACATGGCTGACTGTGGTTTGAGTCTCGGCCTTGGCAGCTTGCTTTCTCACTTTCTCTCTCTCTGTGTCCTTCTCTGGTCAAATTAAAATAAAATAAATGAATAAGTAGAAAAAGTTGGGCCAGCAGGTGACATGGTGGTTAATGGTGCTGGATTCCCACATGGCCAACTATAGTTTGAGTCCTGGACCTAACAGATTGCTTTCTCACTTTCCCTTTCTCTCTCTGTCTTTCTCTGGTAAAATTAAAAAATAATAAGAACAAATGGAATTAAATAAATAAATATTTAAGGAAAAAGTTAAATAAAAAATTCTTAAAACAAACAAATAAAAACACTGAGAGACAAAATTGTTGATGAGGAAGGAAAGGAGGATTTATTGCCATACCAGGCCATACCAGGAAGGCATGTAAAAATATCCTTGACTGGTCAGCCAACCTACAATTGCGTTTGTAGGGGAAGGGAGATGCAATGATGTTAATGGCTTTCTGTAGAGAAGCATTGATCAGGTTGATTTTTATCTGGGAGGCACAGCTGAGCAATTTGTCTTTGAGACAGAAGTTTCAATTTTACCTAAGGGATACAGTTGAGAGATGCATCTTCGAAAAGGAGTTTCAGTTTGTAATTGGGGCAGAATGTCCCTCATTGTTCCAGGTTGGTTGGTTGTCTCCTTGGAGTTCCTATGAGAAATCTCAAATAAAGAGTATCAGGCTGAGAGAAAAGTAATTTTTGATTTCACAAGATGGAGTCAGTCTGGCTAACGCAGGCCCCTGTTACATCCTGAGGGCAGGGACCCCATGGTGGCTTTCTGGGAGATGGACATGCACCCCAAGTGCCCTTTCTGCTTTCCTTCCCTGTACGTCTCACGCTCACTGTCCACACTCTAAAGTACGCACTTCGTGTTGCTGCCTCTGATATCTTTTTGCCCTGTTAACCATATCAGCAATGAAATCTGTTATTATAGGACTTTCTACAATGTCTTATCTTTTGGGGGAACGTACTCAGGTAGAACACCTGTTGCATTTCTCTTCTTGCCTTAGTTATGCTTCTGCCCATGAGAGAACTTGAATTTCCTTGACGCTGAGGAATAGGAGGCCTCCTATGCAAACTCTCTCTGTCCCTCAGCTCAGTTGATCATGGAAGGGCCAGACCAGGGATACTATCCAAAGGACAGGTGGGAGACTGCGGTGGTGTGAGAAAGCAGTCTGCACTCCCCCCTGCCCCATGTGTGACCCATGTTTCCTAGGACACAGGGTGACTGTGGTTGTCCTGCAGATGCTGTGTGGTGTGGTCATAGCAGTGTGGGCAGGGTCTCTTTTTCTCTGAAGAGGGTGAAATTCCAGTGTTATTATCCAGGAAAGACCTCAGTCCTCACTCAGGAAACTGAACCTGGACCTTGGACAGACAGAAAAGGGAGCTACTTCTTTCTCTTCTGTGTCCCCAGGGGTTGGGCAATGAAGGCCCGTGTTATGTGGAGGCAAGCTGGCAATGAGGTGAGGAGGTGCCCGTGGGGCTGGAGATAAACGATGATCAAACCAGATAATCCAGGTACATCTGTCGGTATTTAACTTGGCTACTTCTTTGAGCTTAGTAAAACCTGGCTTCAGTTGGAATTAAGGAGAGGGCTGTGCCTGTAGCTGCTGCTTGTGCACATGCCTCCCCTCTCTCCACCAGCTCTCCAACTTCTCTGAGCGTAGGTGGTATCATAATTACAAGACCCCAAAAGCTAGGAAGTTTTAAAAGGCAAGGGACAAGGCTTAAGATCCAGCTTCTTTTCCTCAGGGTAAAGACTTTCCTTCCAGTGCTGTGAATGAGCCAGACCCAGGCATGCAGGGAGGCAGACAGCCCAGGGAAGCCAGAGGCAGGTGCAGGTGCTTGAGGCACGGTCCCTGAAGCACTGGCATCAAACCTACAGAGGGGACTGTGTTCAGGACCCTGGTTCCCAGAGGGCTAGAGGGAGTGGCAGGAGTCTAGGAGCAAGGGCAGAGAGCTGAGGGAGGGAGCTCGGGCAGGTACTCAAGCACACAGAGCATAATGGAACTCCATTTCTTGGGGACCAGGCAGAGCCCTGCTCCTAGGACTGGGTTACAGAGTCAGGCTGGGCCCCTCAGCTGGGCTGAGCAAGCACTGGTTGTCAAACTACTTGAGACTCCCATTATTTCTGTAGGAGGGGATCAGATTTATCCTAGAGTTGCACTGTTCAATATGGTAGTCACTAGCTTCAGGCGATTATTTAAACTTAATTTGTAAAAAGGTAATTTTAGGGGCCAGTAGGTGGCATGGTGGTTGGGGTGCTGGACTCCCACATAGCTGACTGTGGTTTGAGTCCTGGACCTGGAGGTTTACTTTCTCACTTTTCCTCTCTCTTTTTCTTTCTCTCTGTCTCTCTCTGGTGAATGGCCCTGTAGCATATTAAAAAGAAAATAATAATAACAATAATAAATTAAATAAATAATTCTTTTTTATAAAAGTTAATTTTATATCTTTCACGAGAAAGAAAAGGTCGTTGTGTTCTGACTGTCCCCTCAGCACTCCAGCCAGTCAGAATCACAGGTACATGTGGGCATCCCTGGTGTGTCCAGGTTGTCCCAGCATCTGAACCTGGGCCTTCCTTGTGGCTCCAGTATTGCTTTGTGGTGTCCTACCACCTGCGCCACTGTGACTGGGCCTACATTTAATTGTTAATGAACTAAATTTAAAGAAAATTTAAAATTTGGGACCAACAGTTAGCATAATGGCTATGTCACTGAACTCCCAATTAGTCAACTGTGGTTCAAGTCCCTGACCCGGTGGCTTAAACTCATGCCAGGCGCATGTGCATGTGTGTCCAAGATCCCGAGAGGAGAATGGAGGAGAAGGGATTGTGGCATGGCCATCCCCCCTGGGGAGTGATTTCTTGCTTTCTGTCTCTCTGTCTCTCTCTGTCTTTCTGGCGAGTGCATGTGCTCTATACCAGAAAAAACCTCTCCAGAAAAAAAAAAATCCTTATAAACATTAACAAGAACAACAACAACGAAATAGAATTTTAAAAATCAATTTCTCATTTGCACCAGTCACAGTTCAAGTACTTGGTAGCCCACGTGGCTAGTGTGTGTGGTGGCACCGATACAGTTCCTGTGATCACACAGTGCCGGAGAGTGCTGAGCCCTGGCTGTGGGGCTGGGCTGAAGGGAGCCACTGGAACAGGATGTCCTAACATGTTGGGTGTAGAGAATAGAGTGGCCTTGTGGTCACCAGTGCTTTGTGGCGTATGGAAGAGGCAGCAACAGTACTGGTCACCCTCGCTCATGCCAAACACTCATGTCTTCTGGTGTTTGTGTATCAGGATCTCTGAAAGTCTTAGCATTAACCCTTTAACTCATTATCTACAAAATAGGCCTGGAATAATTCATGAGTGTGTTTAAAATGTTCTTATACTTCGATGCAGTGATTTGGAAATTGACATACTCATAGAAAAGATTTCTGTAAAAGGGACTTTCTGGGGGTCACTGGGAACATGGAGGTTAAAGTGTTGGATCCCACATGGCTGACTACATGGTTTGAGTCCTGGACCTGGTGGCTTGAAAATCACACCAGGAACATGTGTGTGCATGCCCCAAGTCCCAAGGAGGCTGGGTTGGAAAGGGCTGTGGGGTGGCTGTCCCTTCTGGGGGGTGGGGTGTGATTTCTTGCTTTCTCTCTCTGTCTCTTGCTGATGAACACATGTGCTCTATAGAAAAACTAAAAAGAAAAAGGAGGGGTGGTAGAACTTTCTGCATGCCATTATTACTCTTCTTGTGTCAGTTTTATTGAGGGTAAAATTTACATACATTAAATTGGCCTTGTTAGGTATACGACCGAATGAATTTAGCCAAATACATAGTCGACCCTCTGTATCTGCAGGTTTCCACTCCCTCAGATTCAGCCAGCCCTGGGCGGGTAATGTAACGGAGCTTTGACGTGTACTGTGTAGTTAGACCTATGGTGCTTGTGTCGGTACTGAAAATGCAGACGGCATCATTCCCTAAACAATGCACACATCATCACAACAATTTACATAGCATTTATGTTGTGTTCAGTACTGTAGGTAATCTAGATTTGATTTAAAGTATATAGGAGGATGTATCTGGGCTATATGTAATTATGCCATTTTATATCAGGGACTTGAGCATCCATGGATTTTTAGCGTCTGAAGGGAATCCTGGAACCAATCCCCTGTGGATACTGGGGGAGGACTGTGCAGTCATGTTACCACCACCACAATAAAATTTTTTCCATCATTCCAAGAAGTTCACTTTTTGTTGTCAGTTCTCTCCTGCAACCTTAGCCCCTGGCAACTACTGATCTGTTTCTACCTATGGTTTTGCCATTTCATGACTATCTTATAAATGGATCACAGCGTGTAGCCTTTTGCCTCTGGTTTCTTTCATTTACCTTAATGTTTCTGATCAGCACCAACAGTATTGGGTTCATCAGTGGTTTGTTTCTGTTTATGGCTGAGTAGTGTTCCATTTGTTCACCCGTCTTCCTGTTGGTGGACATTTGAATTGTGTTTTGTGTTTAGCAACTGGGAATAAATCTATAACAAACATTCATGAATAAGTTTTAATGTGGACAGCAGGGCATTATTTATAAAATGAGCTTTCAAAAATATCCTAAATGTTTGGTATCTAACATCTGATACCCTGTGTAATGGAGTGATTAAATGTGGCCACTGAAGTCAGGTTTTAAAAGGCTACTTGTGGCATGAAAATATTTAATTTTTGTGTGTTAATAAATGGATCACAGGGGACCAGCAGATGGCATAATGGCTAAGTTGCTGGACTCCCATGTAGTTGACCATGGCCCGGGTCCTGGACCTGGTGGCTTCAACTCACACTGGGTGTGTATGCGTGCATGCCCAAGATCCTGAGAGGAGAATGGAGGAGAAGGGATTGAGGTGTAGCCATCCCCACTGAGGGTGATTTCTCACTTTTTGTCTCTCTGTCTTTCTGGCAAGCACACGCGCCCTATAGCAACAATAGCTCCAAAATAAATAAATAAATAAATAATAAAATAAAATAAATGGAGCACAGAATACTATGTTTTCAGGTTGAAAGTTAACAGTGATCATTATCTTTGGTTCATAGAGGCTTATTTTGTTATATGTAGTCTAATTCTTGGTTGGACTTCCTAAGAATGAAGAACCAGAAAAGTACTCAGGCACCACACATAGTGAGGTGTACTGTAAGGAACCATGGAGTGATAAGGAAGACCAGAATCTTGTCTGCACAAGAGCCTGGAATGGGGACCACAAGGATAAGTTGGAGACAATAGCCCCCCTAACACTGCAGGCTTCTGGCCCCTCTGCACGTCCACCCACTCCTGTCTGCTTTATGCTCTCTCCTCGCATCTGTCAGTCCACGGTCTCTGACAGGATGACTTCCATCTGCCAGGCTTTGTTTATCTCCAGGCATGTGGATGTGAGCAACACACATTTGGTCCCTTCCCCTGAAGCTAAGAGTCTATTCTTGCCTCAGTCTCCCTCTCTCTCCTGCTACACCAGCAAAACTCTCTTTACTACACTTAATTCTCTTTTGTGGCTTGTTTCTGCTTAAGTTCTGCTTCCTCCAGCTCTCTCTTCCTTCTTTCTCTCTGCACATCCTCAGATTTTAGGTGAATGTTTTCTTACCCATGCCCTACTCTAGGGTTCACATTTCAGCTTCCCAAGAGAGGCGATTTGATTGGCTCAGTGAATCACAGTGCGTTCTAGGGAAAGGCTTCACGAGGGTTCACCCCATTGACCAAGACCAGCTTGGGCTTTGACTACCTCAAGACAGGTATTCACCTTGGTCAGTCCATCCAACCGGGGCGAGCAAGGAAGAGCCCTGAGAGCACATGGCATGGCAAACTATGGGGAAGAAACACTAGGAATGGGTTTCTTGGTGGCAGGCCCTAAAACATAGCACATTGTTCCCCAATATAATTTGTAAAATTTGTAAATTCTTTAATGATAGGAGCTGGCTACTTAAAAAAATTATTATAATTTTAAAATGTGCTATAGGATACATACACTTACCAGAGAGAAACAGAAAGAGAGAGAGGGAAAAATGAGAAAGCGAGCCACTGGGTCTGGGACTTGAACCATATTTGGCCAAGTGGGAGTCCAGTGCCTTAACCACCACTATACCTGCTCACCCAGGAGCTAGCTACTTTTAAAATTGGGGGAGGCATAGAAAAAATAATGTTGTTTAAGAAAGAAAGAAACTTCCTAAGGAGAACAAACATGGTATGCTCCAACAGATTATATAAGCAGGTGCTAATTCATCCATGTTGGCTATCTACCAAGGGGCAGAGGGCAATGCTTGAGAGGATGGTCCAGCAAGCTTGTTCTGTGGGAAGATAAGAGAGGGGCCAGGAACACCAGGAACCTGAGTAGAGAGACCGAGGGAGGTGGACTCAGGCTCAAGCCCACTTCTTATATTTCCTTTATTTGTTTTTTTTTTATACTATAAAAATATCACTTTATTATTTTTCTGTCCATTAATATAATAATTTGACATCTACTGAATATTTATAGTTATTTTCATTTTTTTTGAGAGTTTTTTGTTATAGGGCATGTGCACTCTCCAGAAAGTCAGGGAGAGACAGACAGAAAGCGAGAAATCACCTCCCAGGGGGGATGGTCACACCACAATCCCTTCTCCTCCATTCTCCTCTCAGGATCTGGGCACACATGCACAAGTGCCTGGCGTGAGTTTAAGCCGCCAGGTCCAGGACTTGAACCATAGTCGGCTACATGGGAGTCCAGCGACATAGCCATTACATCAACTGCTGGTTCCTATTTTCACTTTTTTTGAGGCAATGATTTATTTTAGATATTTTTCAGTTTTATTGAGGTATAATTGAAAAATGAAAATTGTATGTATTTAGGCTGTACTGTATATTTTGATGTATGTATAACGCTGTGAAGTGCTTGACACAATAAAGCTGATTGATATATCCACTACCTCACATAGTTATTGTGTATGTGTGGATGTGTTGAGACACTTCAGCTTGGTGACTATAGTTAATCATAATGTATTGTATACTTGAAATTTGCTAACAGAGTAGGTCTTAAGTGCTCTTCCTTCTTTTGCCTGGGCTAGCCTTGAAGGAGATTTGAATCTCAGGGAAAATGCGGCCACAGTGTCCCTAACAGAGGCCACATCAATTACATTTGCTATTTAAAAAAAAAAAAGTTCTGTGGAGATTTGTACCTCACCTTTTCCCTAAGCACAAAGAATCCTTTCATTTGAAAGCTCCAATTATTTGCCTAACTCTATTATTTTTCATTCTTATCATTGTCTAAACATAGTTTTCCACAGTTGCAATCAACGAATATGTATCTTTGTTCTTTTTATTCATACACACTCTTCTATGTGTTGACATAGTCCATATGTTTAGTATTTTTAATGGTTCTGTATTCTTTTGAAAGAATGTATAACAATATCGCAAAAGTTGGGCATTTAGAATGTTTATAATTTTTTTGCTTTTATGAAAAGCATAATGTGACCTTAAAAAATGAACTTGTTCCATTTTTTTGTTCAGTAGTAACTACTGTATCATCTTCTTAAAACTATTTTAATATATTTTGTTTCCTGTTACACAGTCAGAACATGTTCATCATAGAATTTTAGAAAATTCAACTACTTGGTGTGTTTATGACCAATCTGGGGCATAATTACAGGCTTATTTTTTCATTTCCCAGTTAATTGTTTGAGATCTTGTTCACAGCAGTTGTGACTCTCCTTTTCCCTCAATTGTCTACAAATCCCAGGGGTCCAGAGGGTGGGTTCTTGCTCCAGTGTGGGATGGAGAGGATGTTGCAGAGTCTGAGCAGCCGGGCCGGGGCAGGGCCAGCTGATCTGCAGTCTTACTAGCTGGAGTGTCGTAAAAAATCAGTTTGATCTTGGTGCAGAGTCCCACAGAAGCAACAGGGACTCCTACACTCAGATAGCCAAAGTTACTGATATTTTTGTTTTTGAGCTAATATGCAAAACCAGCCATTCTTGCTCTCACTTTCGTGACTACAAAGAAAGGACTCCAAGACCATGGGATCATACAAAGGAAGGTGACCCTGAGTTACCTTTTGGAAAAATGCCTTTCAGGGGAACCACCTGATCTTCCAAAAGAGAGTGCAAAGTCTGGAAGAGAGCCCCACCTGAACCCTACTCTGGATGGTTGTTGCCCATACCCAGGGAACTACTGATCCATTTGTTGAGCCCATATCACAGTCCTGACTTTTTCCCTAGTGAGCTAGAACAATCCCAATTCATTCAGAATGTTCTAATAATGTTAATCCTTAAAAGGGAGCCATAGTGGGAACAATAGATGGTGTAATGGTTACGTTGCTGGACTGTCACATAGTCAACTGCAGTTCAAGTCCTGGACCCAGTGGCTTCAAACTCACACCAGGCACGTGTGTGCATGCGCAAAATCCCGAGAGGAGAATGGAGGGGATGAAATTGCCATGTGGCCGTCCGCCCTCTGGAGGTGATTGTTCTCTTTCTGTCTCTCTGGTGAGTGTACGCATCCTATAGCAAAAAGCTCTCTTAATAAAGGAAGAAAAAAAAGAAAAGGAAGCTGTAGAGAGACCCCTATGTAGGTCACTGAAAATCTTCCTTTTCTCTAGTCCAGAGCTCTGTATACTCAAAGCTCACAACTTTCCTATTACTCAACTAGTGCTGGATAAGAGACCCAGTTCTAACCACGAGACATTAGAAAAAGTTTTATGTAGAGATTTCTGGTATAGATTTTCTTTCTTGACAAAAATCAATAGTAGATACAATCCTCCTTTCTTTCCCCTTCTTCCTTCCTTAAACATGGACATATGTCTAGAGCTACAGTAGCCATTTTGTGACCATGAGGTGGCAGGCATGAGACAATAAGCAAGAATTTTCCAGAGAGTCATGAAAATCAGTATCCACTTACATTTATTGAATATCAGTATTCATCTACATCTGAACTCTTTGTTATGTTTAAACCATTTTAAATGCTACCAGAGAGAGACAGAGGGAAAAGGAGAAAGCACCTCTCATAGGGGCTTTGTATGCTCCAATTCTTTCGCCTTTGTTTCTCCATCCCGTAGGGATTTTTGGACACATGCTTATGTGCCAGGTCTGTTTTTTAAACCTGGGAGCTGTGACTTGAACCACAGTCAGTCATGTGGAATCCAGCTTATTTACCCACTATGCTGCAAAGCCAGTCTGAGGGTTTTTGTTAAATTGCAGCTGAACTCATTCTTTTTTTTTTTTTTTTCTTTTTTCGGAGAGGTTTTTGCTATAGGGTGTGTGTTCTTGCCAGACAGACAGAGAGAGACAGAGAGATAGAAAGCGAGAAATCACCCCCCAGGGGGATGGCCACGCCACAATCCCTTCTCCTCCATTCTCCTCTCGGGATCTTGGGCATGGATGCACATGCGCCCAGCATGAGTTTAAGTCACCGGGTCCGGGACGCGAACCGCGGTGGACTACGTGGGAGTCCAGCGACATAGCCATTACGCTAACTGCTGGTCCCTTATTCTTAACTGATACTTTTATGATTAGAAGTAAGTTTGCAATAAATACTACCTTTGCATACATTCTTAATTATTGTTGTAGAATAAATTCACATTAAAAATATTGGGGGTGGGGCTGGCAGGTGGCATGGTGGCTATGGTGCTGGACTCTCACATGGCTGGCTGTGGTTTGAGTCCTGGACCTAGTGGCTTGTTTTCTCACTTTCTCGCTCCCTCTCTCTCCTTCTCTGGTTAAGTAAAAAAAAAAAAAAAAAAAAGTAAATAAAGTTAAATAAAATAATTCTTTAACAAATATTGGGGGCTGAATTATATTAAATTTATGTGTTGAATTCCTAGCCCTCAGTGCTTCAGAACATAGCTATATTTAGAGATATATTCTTTAAAGGGCTAACTAGACTAAAGTGAGATATTTATGGTGGCCTTAATATGGTTGGTATGCTTTTAAGAAGAGGAAATTTAGGCACAGATATTCACAAACACAGAGGAAAGATCATGTGGAGACACAGCAGGACGGTGATCATCTTCAAGCCAAAGAAAGAGACCTTAGAAGGAACAACGCTGCTCGCACCTTGGTCTTGGACTGCGATCCTCCAGAACTGTGAGAAAATAAATATCTGGTGTTTAAGCTGTCCTGACTGTGGTACTTTCAAAATGGCAGCCCTAGCAACCTATTACAGGAAATGTAAAATATTTTCTCACCTGTAAAATAAGAATAATTATGGTATAAAATTAGGTGATTAAATGAAATGATACATATAGAAATTCAGACAGATGTCTAATGTGCAGTAAGCTTTCAATAAATCATGACTATTATTACGAGGCAGAGAACAGATTTTTTTATGAACAGATCTGTAAGTTCTGTAAGGAATTAATCAAAGATCTTCCTGGTCTCAGGACCAGCAATTAGTGTAATGACTATGTTGCTGGACTCCCATGTAGTTGACTGTGGTTTGAGTCTCGGACCCGGTGGCTTAAACTCACGCCAGGCACATGTGCTTGTGTGCCCAAGATCCCGAGAGGAGAAGGGAAGAGAAGGGATTGTGGCATGGCCATCCCCCCAGGGGATGTTTTCTCCTTTCTGTCTCTCTGTCTCTCTCTGTCTTTCTGGCGAGCACACACGCCCTCCTGCAAAAAACCCCTTAAAAAAAAAAAAAAAAAAAGATCTTCCTGGTCTCAAAGAGGACCAGTGAGCTCAAGGTAAATGAGATGTAAGTTTAGCAGAGTAGCAGAGATCGTGCCATATGGAATCCATTTTCTTTGCCTGTGGACTCACAGAAAGTTCACATTTCTAGCCTCTTCCCTTTTGCACCTAGTTGGGGTCATATGAATTGTTCTCACAGATGGAACATGAGCAGAAGTGAAATGCTACTTCTAGTCTGCACCTGTTTTCATCAGGGCGACCTCTCCGCTTTCTTGCTCTCGCTTTCGTGACTACAAAGAAATGACTCCAAGATCATGGAATCATGTGAAGGAAGGTGACCCTGAGTTACCTTTTGGAAAAATGCCTTTCAGAAGAACCACCTGATCTACAAGGGCAAGAAGTAATCCTGAGTTGAATGAGACTATTGAGATTTCAGGATGTATCTTTAGGGCACTCACTTTGCTTACTCTGACTAGCTTAATCAAATGTTCTCCTCATTCAGCACAAGGCAACAGCAATATTCTCTTTTTTTTTCAGAGAAAAAAATCTTTTTATTAATTTAACAAATATTTATCAAATGTGATTCTAACACCCCTGCCACACAGGAAACATGGGTTATGTGTGGCAAGTTTTTATTCTGGTTTGGACTTTCCAGTCAGTCAACTGGAACTGCTTTTCTTCTGTATCCTTTTTCTTTCCTTTTCTCCTACTCTCCTTTGATCCAATCCACCAGCTGCCACTATCTTTTTTTAAAAATTTTTTTCCCAGTACTTTCTTTTTTTTTGTATTTTTAAAATTCTTTTTAAAATTTTTTAAAAAAATTATTTATTTAATTTTTAAAAATTTTTATTCATTCACTATACATCATTACAGCATACAAATGAGGTTTCTCATTCAGAATACACTGTATATTGGCTCAATCAAACCTTCTGGGATATCAATTATCTGGATGTTTGATGGTATCTAGTATTTCTAGTATATTCTCATTTTGGGGGGGCAATTTTCTCAGTCTTTGTGGTGGATTTTTCTAGGCCAGCAATGTCCTCTTCCACATCTGAGATTCGATTTTCTGTATGATCTAGTCTACTTTTAATACTTTCAAGGGAGATTTTTGATGTCCTGTATTATAGCCTTCATCTCTAACAGGTCCACTTTATTCTTTTTTTTTAAAGTGTGTAATTTCTCTTTTAGATCTTGCAAGAATTTCTTCACCTCCTGGAACTCATTATCACCTTTCTTCTTTCTCTTCTGCAGTTCATTGTCTCTTCTCTTCCATCTCTGTTAGCTTCACATTATGAATATTCTAAATTCTTTATCAGACATTTCCATGATTCTCATTGAAGTGTCTGTGGATGAAGACGAGTTATTCTTTTTCTCTTGGAGGAGAGGTATTTTATTGCTTTCCCATATATCTTGTGGCCCTGTGGTGATTTCTAGTCATCTGATGGATGGTGTGTTTTCTTTTTAAGCTTGAAGTTCAATCTGAGCATTCAGGAGTGTGCAGAAAGAGGTGATCAGGAATCTCTTTTCTGTTCCATTTTGATCCCATTCGAATTTGTGGGCTTGAGGCTGAATTATCAGTAGAAAATCTTCATTTCTCTTTTTTTCCTGAAATCACTAGTTCTCAGGAGCCATGAAGGTGTCTTCTCCATGGATGAATCTTGAAGATTTTATGTTATATGAAAGAAGCCAATCACAAAAGGACAAATAGTGTATGGCTCCACTTAAACGAGGTTCCTAGAGTAGTCCAGTTCATAAAGACAGAATGGAGAGTAGCAGTTGCCAGGATGTGGGGAGCGGGAGGGGTGGGGCGGGATGGGGAAGTAGTGTTTAATGGGCACAGAGTTTCAGCTGAAGAGGATGAAAAATTCTGGAGCTGGATGGTGATGGTTATACCACAGTGTGAATATATGCAATGGCACAGAACTGTATATTTAAAGATGGTTAAAATGATAAATTTTAGGCAACATGTATTTTATTATATCATAATAAAAAGAATTAAAAACCTCAGCATTTACACAGCCTCTCTTATACAGAAGAAAGGGATCAGAAGTGTTAGGGCAACATGGCCAGTACTATGAGAATGCAGAGAAATGTGACAAAGCTGCCCTGCGTGTTTTGTAGGTTGCGAGGGAAGAGATGGATTTGACCGTAACTGGTGAATGTAAAAGGAGAGGAGCAGAAGCAGTCCAAGAACTCAGGGGCGGGAGCTGTCAGGTTTCTGAGGGCTCAGAGAAGGAATCATGGAAGAAAGGCCACTTGACTCCAATATTCTGGCGGGATCCTCATTTTAAAAGGAGGTGATGAGTGAGGCAGAACTCAGTGTGAGGGCTCAGGGCAGAATTCTTGCTGGGAGTTGGGTGGTGAGGCTTTGAAGACCAACCTAGGCAGAGTGGAGGCTTCCTGAGGACAGTGGAGGTAGGTGGGGTTGGCTGCCGCTGATGCAGTAGATGGTGGTAATCATCAGACTTCTCTTCTCTTCATTTCTTCTCCTCTTCTTCTATTCTTCTTTTTCTTTAAATTATTCAGAGAGTGCATGTTTGGGTTTGTCTGATAGAAAGGGAAGGTAAGAAAGCGCCCCCTTCCCATTGCGAACGGTCATGCCACGATCCCTTCTCTTCTACTTCTCCCTCCTTCAGGACTGTGGGGATACGCACACAAGCCCACTGTGTTTCTCAAGCCACAGAGTCCAGGACTCAAATCAGGTAGTTGGCTGTGTGAGAGCCAGACACCTTAACTACCACACCTATGGTCCAAGTTATAAATATTTATACATTTAAATAAATTTAAAAAGTTTTTTAGAATGGTTTTAGATTTACCAAAAAGTTTGTAGGATAATAATTTCTGTACCTCTCACCCAGTTTCCCCTGATGTTAAGATCTTATATTACTATGGTACATTGTCACAACTAAATGAGCCAATACTGACTGATACATAATTAGTAACTGAAGTCCATACTTTATTCAGATTTTTTTTAGTGTCCCCCTAATATCCTTTTCCCCCATTTCTCTCCCAGGATTCTATCCAGAGTAACTATCCAAGATTGTATCCATCCAAAGTTACAAAGACAGTACAGAGAGTTCCCATATACTGTACACTCAATTTCCCTTATTATTAATAATATCTTACAGTAGTATGGTGCATTTGTCATAGTTAACAGACTGATATCGATACATTATCATTAGCTAAAGTTCATACTGTATTCAAATTTCTTTAGTTTTTAACTTACAGGTTTTATCTGTTTCAGGATCCCAACTAGAATCCCATATTTGGTTGCTGTGTCTAGTTAGGCTCATCCTGGTATGATGGTTTTTTTAAGACTTTCCTTGATTTTGATGAACTAGAAAATGTTGAGAAACATTAGTCCGGTATTTGGTAGGCTGCCCCTCAGTTTGGGTTTGTCTGATATTTTTCTCATACTCGGGCTGGGATTATAGGTGTCTGGAGGCAGACCACAGAGGTAAAGTGCCCAGCTCCTCACACTGCAGAGGCGGCGCCTCAGTCAACTTGCCTTCTCTCTGTCATTATGTAACACTGTTACTATCCTTGATCACCTGGCCAAGGGGCTGTTTCTCAAGGCTTCTCCATTGTACCATTGTTTCTCCTGCTTCCTATATTCTACTCTTTGGAAGTAAGCTGTGGATGGCTTAAAATACGACTTGATGAATGTGGTATTTGGTAATGGAAAGTTTGTCTTTAGCTGATGTGCTGGTTAGGAACTTTATTTACTTATTTTAATTTTTGCTATAGGGTGTGTGTGTTTGTCAGAGGCAACGTGAGAGAAAATGTGAAAGTGAGAAATCCACACCCCCTAAGTTCCCAAACCACCACAGTTCCTTCTCCTCCAGTCTCTTCTCAGGATTTTGGGCATGCATTCACTTGCACCTGGTGTGATTTTCAAGCTGCTGGATCCTGAACTTAAACTGCAATCAGCCACATGGGAGTCGAGCACCTTAAGCATCATGCCACTTGCTGTCCCCAGTTGACTGATTGATTGATTGGAGAGATTTTTTTTTTTTTTTTTGCTATAGGATGCATGTGCTTGCCAGAGAGACAGAAAGATAGAAAGTGAGAAATCACTCCCCAGGGAGATGACCACGCTGCAATTCCTTCTCTTCCATTCTCTTCTCTGGATCTTGGGCATGTATGCACGTGCGCCTGGTGTGAGTTTTAACCACTGGGTCCAGGACTTGAAGCATAGTTGACTATGTGGGAGTCCAGTGATATAACCATTATACCATCTGTTGGTCCCTATTTATAACAGAAAATAGGTCCCTTCTCCAAATCAAGATCTGATCTCCTCCATTTCTCTATCCGGTTGGGATTTCAGGCAGCACACACATGTGCTGGTTTGTTTTCTCAAACTTCCAGGGCCTGGATTTGAACCATACAGTTAGTATGTGAGATTGTCCTCCCTTAACTATGAAGCCATGGGGCTGGCTCTGGGTAGGAACATCTTAATCTGATACAGTGCCTACACTGGGCTAAATGCTTCACATGTGTCACAAATTTAATCCCATGTCACTGACTCCCATTTGACAGATGACGAAAGAGACACTGACTGACAGGAAGATAATTTGTTAACGGTCACACAACCAGTAAGTGTTCAGCCTAGAACCTGTTGCCAGGGAGTTGACGTATCACCATGCTGTCCTGTGATGAATTAGCATATTGCATTCAGAATGTGGGTGAGCATCAGAATTTAAATGAGGAGTCAGAGTCCCCAGTTCCACCTCCAGATACTCTGTTTCAGTAGGTAGCAGCAAGACCTAGCAGCTGTATGTTAGCAAGTTGCCTGAGAGATTCAGGACACTGTCTTTTTACTCTCTGGATTAAACAAAGGAGAGGCTGGAGGTCGAGACCATTCAGCAAGTGCTCATAATTGTGTGGCCATGAGGTCCCTGACGCCTGGCCATGAGTGGGAGAGCTCGGGTGGAGAGCTTCAGAGGAAGACCATGGGGCCTGGCAGCCAAACAATGTGGAGACAGGCGAGAGCAGGTGGCACATGGTCTGTGTAACGTAGGGGATGCCATTATCTATGACAGCGGTACAGGATTCTGCAGAGGAAGATGAGCGTGAGAGAGACGAAGGGCCAGACCTGAATGTGACAGCAAGGCAAGGCACCTGTGGGATACTTGGGCGGAAAGACTCAGCAGAAGGGAAGTGGAGTCTGCAAGTGCCTTGGAGATCTGGGTGGCAACAGGGATGTCCCAGCCGATGAGTTTCCTGTGTGACAGATCCAGGTTAAAGGACGGAACGTTCGACCCGGGGAGAGGAAATGAGGGGAGAAGGAAGCTCTCCCATAGGACAGTAAGCAGCACCAGACCAGACTCCCCACTGCCTACCCTGCAAGCAGAAGCCCACTCTTTATTGGAGAGGTTTTTTTTTTTTCTTTTTTTCCATAGGGCGTGTGCACTCGCCAGACAGACAGAGAGAGACAGAGAGACAGAAAGCGAGAAATCGCCCCCCAAAGGGGATGGCCACGCCGCAATCCCTTCTCCTCCATTCTCCTCTCGGGATCTTGGGCATGCACGCACACGCGCCCAGCGTGAGTTTAAGACACTGGATCCGGGACTCCAACTGTGGTCAGCTACATGGGAGTCCAGTGACATAGCCATTATGCTAACTGCTGGTCCCCGAGAAGCCCACTCTTCATGGGGGAAGGATGTGGTGGGAACGCCAGACTTGAAAAGCATCCATAAGGTCAAGGAGAATTTCTCTAAGTCCCATAGACCATGTGCTCTCACTGGGGTGAAGCCCAGTGCTCAAAGGTCCTGAGCCCAGGAGTGTGGGTCTGACTCCACCCTGTCCCGAGTCACCTGCAGAGAAGCTAAGTAGGTGTCCTCGGCTTGGCGCATGGAACAGCCACTCCTGGGATTCTGGAAAGGGCCCCTACAGCAGCACCTAAAGGGAAATCCTGTTTCTCAGCCCGAGTCAAGATCTCAGGCTTCTTTGCTTTTGAGATCCTCTCGAGGGTGTGCATCTTCCCTCCACCTGCCAGACCAGCCAGTGCCAGGACTTGTTTCAACCCCTGCCTCTTCACTGACCTATAGTTACCTTTACCCCTGTTCCCAGGACCTGCCCGCCCTAGGGTGTGGTCTTTTCTTGCTGACAAAGGAGGCATCTCCTCCAGCCTGTGGTTCTAAATAAACCAGCATGGGTGAGTCCATGAGGCTTTTGCTTCTGGCAAATTATGTCATTAAAGAAGAGAAAGAAAACCCAAGCTATACATTTTCTCTCTTCTTAGAAACAATTTGGGTCAACCCTAGAACTAGTAACAGTTGGCCAGTCTGGTAGCTGGATGCCTGAAACAGCTATAATAGGTTATTGGTTGATGTCTCCTAATATTCAGGTCCCAAACTCTTAGTATCAGCACATTTTTTGGTCATTCATTCCTTTTTATCATCAAATATCTCAACTGTAGGAAATGATAGAGAATAAGAACACTATTTTTCACAATAAATAACTGAAACTTCGCATTTTGACATTTTAAATTCAGGTGTTTAAGGAAGAAAATATAATATTATGGACACCCCTTTGAACCCCTGCAGAGCCCCACTCCTTTTCATTCTTCTCAAAAGCCAACCACTATGCTGAATTTTGTTACATAATTTATGGCATAATTTATAAACTTAAAAAGTCACTGTTACCTGTGTTAATGTATTGCCACAAGTGTTAACAAGGCTAGTATAGCAAACTAAGATTCTCTCTCCCTCCCTCCCCTCCTTCTTCCCTCCTTCCCTCCCCTATGCCTGTACTTCGTTTCTTCTCTCTCTTTTTCTTTTGTCATAAGGTATATGAACTTTCTGGAGAGGCGAGAGACAGAAGGATAGAGAGAGAGAGAAAATGAGAAATTAACCCCCAGGTAGGATAGCTATGCTGCTATTCCTTCTCCATTCTCCTCTTGGGATTTTGGGCATGCACGCACGTGTGTCCAACATGATTTCCAAGCTGCCAAGTCCAGATCTCCAATGCAGTAGACCATGTGGAAGGCCAGTACCTTAACCACCACACCACCTGCTGACCCCAATTCCTTTTCCTTTTCTTTTCTTTTTTTTTTTTTTAACATACTGAGAACATTTAAGATATACTCTCTTACAAGTGATTACAATGACTTGCTATGTAATACAATAGTTCTAACGATAGCCACCGTGCTGTACATTAGAATCTCAGAACTTACCTAGTGTCAACACTTCGGTTTGGTTATTCCACATTTATTGAATGCCTGCTATGTGATGGACATACAGATGAAGCGAAAACAGATATGCTTCTGGACCGCCTTGAATTTTGCATACACAGGGAATGATGGCTGTTATTCTTATAATCACATAAGTACATGTGTGTAATTACATCCCATTATAGATTTAGGGAAGTATTCACAATGAAAGGGACAGATTTATTGGAAAGACCTAATTTGGACTAGTAATCAGGGAGAGGTTGGCTGTTCTTTTACCTTTTGTGGAACCTGAGATGCCTGGGAGAAAACAGGATACTAAACAGGACATTTGTATTTTATTCATTTCTTTATTCATATTTAAAAAACCCTTTTTAATAAAAAATTTCAACATACAAAATAATGTAGATAACAATAGGACATTTTAAAAATGAGTGAACCTCCATACTGTAAGTGTAGTTCCCTTTAAAATAGTGCCATAAATTAAGATTCCTGTCATTTTTTGGGGAGGGAGGGATGTTTTTACTATAGGGCGCGTGCACTTGCTGGAAGGATAGAGAAAGACAGAGAGACAGAAAGCGAGAAATCAACCCCCAGGGGGGATGGCCATGCCACAATCCTTACACCAACTGCTGGTCTCAAGATTCCTATCATTTTCAATCCCCAGCAGATAGCATAGATCCTCACTTGGTGGATAGAAACAAACATTATTTATTTAAGCATCTCACAGACTGAGATTTTTAAATAATAAGCTGTCTGTGGGACCAGCAGATAGTGTAATGGCTATGTTGCTGGACTCTCATGCAGTCAACCACGGTTCGAGTCCTGGACCTGGTGGCTTAAACTCATGTCAGGCACGTGTGCGTGTGTGCCCAAGATCCCAAGAGGAGAATGGAGGAGAAGGGATTGCGGCATGGCCATCCTTGCTTGGGGGTGATTTCTTGCTTTCTGTCTCTGTGTCTCTCTTTGTCTTTCTGGTGAGCGCACATGCCCTATAGCAAAAACTTCTCCAATAAATAAATAAGTAAATAAATAAACTAACTAAAACTAAGTAACAAACTAACTGTCTGCAAGCACTGATTCATCCACTTAGGTCCTGCCAGTTGAAGTCACCCTCCTACTCCCCACCCCCAGTCAGCTGTCTGTGAAATGGAATGAGGTGACACGTGCTGAGTATGGGTTTTAGCCCTGTGGCCATGAGGCATGTGTGGGGAGCAGAAAGAGTGAGCATGTAATGGAGTTGAGTATCATTCCTTATCCAAAAATGCCTGGGACCAAAAGTGTCTCAGATTTAGGAAAATTCGCATACATATAATGAGATATCTTAGGGATGGTACCCAAGTCTAAACACAAAATTTATATATACCTTATACATGTAGCCTGAAGGTAATTTTACTTTATCTTATTAATTTTTTTTTAGAGGTTTTTGCCTTAGGGAGTGCACACTCACTGGAAAGAGAGAGACACAGAGACAGTGAGAGGGAAAGTGAGAAAGCATCGCCCCCAGGAGGGATGGTCATGCTGCAATCCCTTTTCCTCCATTTTCCTCCCAGGCTCTTGGACACATACACACATGCGCCTAGCATGATTTTCAAGCCACTGGGTCTGGGACTTGAACCATGGTTGGCCATGTGGGAGTCCAGCGACGTAACTGCTATGCCATCTGCTGGCCCCAGCCTAAAGATAATTTTATATGCAATGTTTTGACTGTAATCCATCAGATGAAGTCAGATGTGGAATTTTCTACATGTATTTTCATGTCAGTGCCCCCAGAGCTTCAGATTTTGGATTTCTGGTTGGGGGATTAGGAATACTCAACCCGTCATAGGAATGTTGATTGTTATCTAGCTAGGTCCACCGCTTACAGTTTTCTGAAAGAATGTAGGTAGCAAACTGAAATCAAAGTTAACTGTGCACCAAAGGCCATTGGGAAGGATACAGTCTTTGCTGTAACTCATTTATAGGAGATAGTAGAGAGTAGGACGGAGACATCAACTAGATGGAACCAGCCTTGTGAGAACGTATTATTGCCTGAATATTAAGCCCAGTTAAAAAAATTATTTATTATGTGTTTTTTAAGTTTGCTATAGGGCATGTGTGCGTTCACCAGAGACAGAGAGAGAGAAGGTGAGGAAAAGCAAGAAAGCAAGTTGGCAGGTCCAGAACTCAAACTGCAGTTGGTCATGGGGGAGTCCAACACCTTAACCACCATACCACCTGCTGGCCCTGTAAGCTCAATTTTTAGAGTTAAAGTAAAACCTGACTTTCCACTATTTAGTTACTCTCCAGGTACTCCTACTAAGTTAAATCCATATACACACATTTAGAATAGAAGGGAATTTAGAGCTTAGTTAATTTAAGTTTCCAGAGTTTTGGATGCCACAGACTGATACACTTTCAAAACAGAATTTGGAAGACCTATATTGAGTTGCCCACTTTAAAAAGTTTTTATATTTAAATAATTATTTACATATTTATATTTATTTTTGTATTTTAATTTGACCAGACAGAGGAAAAAAAGAAAGAGAAGGAAAGTGGAAAAGCAAACCATGGTCTGGGATTCAAACTGTGGTTGCCCATGTGGGAGTCCAGTGCCTTAACCACCATGCCAACTGCTGGTCCCAAATTTCCAACTTTTTACTCAGATATAGTAATTGGGCTGGCTCCATGGCCTGGGGCTAGGCAGCTGAATCCCATATGGCTGACTATGCGGTTCAAGTCCCGGACCCAGGAGCTTGAAAAACACACCAGGCATGTGTGTGTGCTTGCCCAAAATCCCAAAAGGAGGGAAAAATGGGGAAGAAGGAACTGTTGTATGACCAGGCCCCATGGATGTTGCTTTCTCTTCTCCCTCCTCTCTCTTTCTTTCTGTTTCTCTCTAGAAAGTGTACATGCCCTCTAGCAAAAAAAGAAGTTTAAAAAATAAAATAATTAAAAACATTTAATATCCACTACCACTGCCATAACATTATTCCCATCAAAAGCAAACTATAATAAAATGGAAATCATCAGGATTATATTAATAGTAGAAATAAACTGGATTTATGAAGAAATCATTATACTTTTTGTTTTCTCATTTTTCATCAACCTGTGAGAAATGACAACTTTTTCACAGTCCAGCACCAGTTACTGCACTAGCACTGGAGAACTGCTGATGAAATGACAGCCATTCCCCCATGTTATAGGCTGAGAAACTGAGGCCTGGAGGCGTGCATTGGCAATCGAGGGTCCCAATACAGATGATGGACAGCTGCTGTCCTGGGCACAGTGAGAGGTCTGGAGGAGGGAGATAGAAAGAGAAATAGGACTATTGTCTCTGCTGCCCTCTGGTAGCTGTGAGCCTTGGTCTAGATTCTTCCTCATGTCTAGCACTTTCTTTCTTTCTTTTTTCTTTTTTTGGAGAGGTTTTTAGCTATAGGGTGCGTGTGCTCTCCAGACAGACAGAGAGAGACAGAGAGACAGAAAGCGAGAAATCACCCCCCAGGGGGGATGGCTATGCCACAATCTCTTCTCCTCCGTTCTCCTCTCGGGATCTTGGGCACACATGCACACACGCCCGACGTGAGTTTAAGCCACCGGGTCTGGGATTCAAACCATGGTCGACTACATGGGAGTCCAGCGACATAGCCATTACGCTAATTGCTGGTCCTGATGTCTAGCACTTTCTGATTTTCAGGTATCCTTTAGGTGGGCACATGGACTCTTTCAGACCATTGGGAAATATTGTGTGCACTACCAATTATATTTTTTAAGAATTATTTTATTTAACTTTATTTATTCATTTATTTTAATTTGACCAAAGAAGGACAGAGTGAGAGACAGAGATTGAGAGAGAAAGCAAGAAAGCAAGCCACCAGGTCTGGGACTCAAACCACGGTTGGCCATGCGAGAGTCCAGTGCTCTTAACCACCATGCCATGTGCTGGCCCCACACCAATTACTTTTTTTTTTTTTTTTAAGAACCATTTTATTTAACTCCATTTATTTATTTTTATTTGACCAGAGAGGGTCAGAGTGAGAGAGAGGGAGAGAGAGAGAGAGGGAAAGTGAGAAAGCAAGCTGCCAGGCCCGGGACTCAAACCACTGTCAGTCATGTGGGAATCCAGTGCTTCCAACCACCACACCTGCCAGTCCCCCAATTTTTTAAAGTTTATTTTTTTCTTCCATGACAAAGACAGAGACCCGTCCCCCAAGAGGGTCGCCATGCAGAGATCGACCCCCATACTCAGCCAGCCAGGATCATAGGCATATGTTCTCAGCGTGTACAGGGAGGTCTTGAAATGAGAACCTAAGACATTCCCACGGGCTTCAGTATGACAGACCGTGTGATAACACTGCCACTGTAACTGGCCTATGTAGTACTAATTCTTTTTTTAGAGAGAGATTTTTGTTCTAGGGCATGAAGACAGAAAGTGAGAAATAATCCCGTGGCGGGGGACAGAGGGCGGGGGAGGATGGCCACGTAGCAATCCCTTCTCCATTTTCCTCTCAGGATTTTGGGCACACACATACACATGCCTGGTGTGTTTTAAGCCACCGGATCCAGGACTCGAACTAGAGACAACTATGTGGAAGTCCAGTGACATAACCATTGTGCCATCTGATGGTCCTGAAGTACTAGTTTTTAAGATGCCCTTTCCTTTGCCTCCTCTGTCCTTGAAGATCATGCCTCAGGATAGACTTAACTGCTTGTGATTTTAGAGAATTCAGTATTACTTTAAAAGTATCCTAGTATGTCAAATGTTTCATTGCAAATCGGGTTTAATCTAAAAGCAAAGGTTCTCTTGTACACAGTGCTAGTAGAATACCTCATTTAGGAATTTTAATTTTAACCAACAGAAACTTACTCTCGTATATGTAAGTGGAAAGGGACTATAATAAGGACAGTGCTGGATAATTGGCAAAGCTGCCGAGAGGACTGGAGAAGGGCTTTGCTGCGAGCAGCAAAATCTCACCAGAATCACCCCTCAGAACCTCTACTGCCCTGTGGGGACTAGGGGCTTCCAGCAGTAGAACTTGCATGTGTCCTCACCCACCTTCCTCACAGCAGCAGCCTCCTCTGATCGGTAGGACCTGGGCCATTGACTGAGCTGGGAGGGGTCCAGGAAACCAAGTCTCTGGCATTTTTATTTTCTGTTGTGCAAGGTAAGCTTTGGCTCAGTAAAATGCAGGGCAAAAAGAATAACAGGGAAACAATTTCCTTTCACATGAGCTTCTCAGAAAGTCAGAGAAGCAGAATCTCTTTAATAGTAGTAAACAAAATCTATTGACTTGGGCTCAGATCTATAGAAATGTAAATATTTTTTTCTTGCTTTGGTGAATCCTAACAGAGGTCTCCACCTGTTGATGACTACCTCAGAGTAATTCATAATTCATAGTGATTGTTAACATCCTCTTTTTTTTTTTTTTTTTTTGACAGGTTTTTGCTATAGGGCTCATGTGCTTGCCAGAAAGACAGAGAGACAGAAAGCGAGAAGTCACCCTCCAGGGGGGATGGACATGCTGCAATCCCTTCTCCTCCATTCTCTTCTTGGGATCTTGGGCACACACACACACACATGCCTGGCGTGAGTTTAAGTCACCAGGTCCGGGATTCAAACTGGGGTCAGCTTCATGAGAGTCCAGTGACAGCCATTATACTAACTGCTGGTCCCTCTTTCTGTATTTTTTTAAAAAAGTTCATTTATTTCTGCCATAAGCAACAGAAAAAAAGAGAAAGAGAGACAGAGAGACAGCAACCCCACATGGCTCCTGTGTTGCTGTCCACCCCCAGCTTCAGTCAGCCCCAGATCATGGACACTGCACTCAAGGTGTGTTCTGGGCGGTCTCTGGACATGAGCTTGAAGGTCAGCCCTCCAGAGAGCTGTTAGGGTCCAGGATTCCTGTTTCTGAGATGAGCACGTTGAACTCAGAGCCTCAGAGCCTCACTGTGTCTGCTGAGAACTGAGGTGGGACCTGGCTTCCATAGACTTGTAAACCACATTGGAGGATTATCCTTGTAGGATCTCATTGCAGCACACAAAATTCTTTCTCCTCTTTTATTTAAACTTCTTTCAAATTCACTATAGTCAGAGTCCTTACAAGTGGAAAATGCCTTACTATTCAACAGTATGTATTTCTCAGGTTTCTGGGTGAGGGCTCCAGCCAGGAGAAATTCAACCTGGGCCTTTCCCAAGTCAGGCAGTTCCAGCAAAACTGGACAGTGATCATGCTAAAAAATTCCACTAAAATGCTGCTGAGGGCCAAAAGTGAGAGAACAAATTATCCAAAAGCGGAGAGGAAGAGTGTAGTCAGTGGGAAGACTAGAGCTCTTTGAATTTGAGTTTCATCTTTCAAAACTGCTGATTTTGACAGCGCACCACAGTCTGTCCGTATGTAATGAGCTGCTTGTGCAGCCTGGATATTTTACTCTTTGCAGCTGGAGTACTGCCATTTTACAGGTAAAGGCTGTAAGTGCCCTGGAAAAATCTCTTGTGTTTTGAGAAAACTGACAAGGGGGGTGTTCTGGAGACCTGATTGTGAGGCCAGAACATGCTCACTGTTCTCAGAGAGACCTGGAATCCCCCAGTGCAGTCAGCACCAGAGGACAGCGCCCCTGCAGAGAAAGAAGAGACATTTTGTTTTCTTCCCCAAGGGTGGATTTAGCCTGAGCAGGAGGATTTTGTTGTTTTGGGAAATGTCTGTGTGTCTTTTAGTCCAAGCTAGCTCACAGGAGGTCAGCCACCGGGTGGTTGCTGCCCTAGGACCTGGTCTCTTCCTCATCTCACACTGGGGGAGATGATTACAAGAACCAGCCCAGCGTGATCAACTTAGACTGATTTTTTTTTTTTTAAGTTTATGTGTGTGTTTCTTCCATGAGTGTGTGTGAGACAGAGAGACAGAGACGGGAAAACAGCAGGGTCTTGATATCACATTTACCACCTGCCTTCATCCAGCCCTGGAGCTTGGACAAGTTCTGTATTCAGGGAGGGCTCTGGCTTTGAACTGGGAACCTTTCTACGTAGGATTGCATATCCGGACTTCACATTTCTACTGCTACACCACCATCTGGCCCCTGACTCTTTTTAAACTTGCGATAAAATGCACATAACATGAAAGTCACCGTTTATTCATTCTGTGGCATTCAGTTGTACAACATTCACCCTGTTGTAGAGTCACCATTATGATCTACCTCCAGAGATTATCATCCTCCCAACGAAACTTTCTCTGTACTCATTAAACACTAAATCTGCCTCCTTCCTGCCCCCAGGCCCTGGCAACTACCGTTCTATCTCCATGAACCTGACTATGTGAGGAACCTCAGGTAAGTGGAGCCTACGCTATCTGTCCACCTGAACTGATTCTTGATGGTATCTGAGATCGAATGGGCTGGACTTTGTGAAATGCCTGTCAATTACTTATTAGCTAGTATTGGCCAGCTATGACCAGACCCTGTGGATGGGAGTGGTTTTGTGTGTGAGTGTGTGTGTGTGTGTGTGTGTGTGTGTGTGTATGTGTGGTTTTTGTTTTCCTTTGAACAAATGGATGTTTCCACTGTTAGTCATCCTGAAAAGAATAATCTCAAAGTAGAAAAAGGAAGGGACTGAGCCTGGGAAAAGTAGAACTTTTCTCTTTGGGGCTTTTTTGGCCTTCTTTCCAAGGTGTAGGGCTACCTGGAGATTCTTGCTGGTGGGTGGGCTGTTGGAGTGGTGTCCTGTACCCTGGGAAAGAAGCCTGCCAGTGGGGTACCACAAACATGGGGACAGCTTCTAGCCCAGGCATTTAGTGACCCTTAAGGAGGACTTTCACTTATCCCCCAATCTTAGTGACACCTGATTTACCCTAGCATGCCATCTTCTCAGGTGAGCTCTGGGGAGTGAGAGTGGAGATATCCTTTTCATGATGCTGAGTGTGGGGGGCCGTGGTAGTCCTCAACCAAGAATGGCTGGGCCCTACAGGACAAATTTGCCTTGAAAATATAGGGACTGGAGCCAGCAAGTGACATGGTGGTTAAGGTGCTGGACTCCCACACGTCTGACCATGGTTTGAGTCTTGGACCTAGTACCTTGTTTCCTCTCTTTCCGAGCATGCATACTCTGTAGCAAATTAAAATAATAATAATAATAAAATTAAATAATTCTTTAAAAATAAAAAAAAGGAGACCAGCAGATGGCATAATGGCTACGTCGCTCGACTTCCATGTAGTCAACTGTGGTTTGAGTCCCGGACCAGATGGCTTAAACTCACACTGGGCACATGTGCATGCATACCCAAGATCCTGAGAGGAGAACGGAGGAGAAGGGATTGCAGTGTGGCCATCTCCCTGGGGGGTGATTTCTCGCTTTCTGTCTCTTTGTCTCTGTCTTTCTGGAGAGCACATGTGCCCTATAGCAAAAACCTTTCCAAAAGTAAATAAATAAATAAATTTAAAAAGTATAGAAGTATAGGAACTAGAGGCTCCATCATGGTGGCAATATAAAGAAGAAAACAAAAGTGCAGGGAGATGTCTCCGAGCACATGGGCCATGCTCTCGAGAACTCATGCATTCCAGAAAGCAGCCTGATGTCATATTTTAAATGTTAAAAGACAACTATTATTTACATTTATACCTAAGCTTGTGAGACCAGAGACGCTGAGTTGAACATCTTTGACTTAACATAATAACCTTTAAAATTCTTTTTGAGCTGGGAACCAGTAGTTAGCATAATGGCTATGTCGCTGGACTCCCACGTAGTCGACCGCGATTCACGTCCTGGACCCGGTGGCTTAAAACTCACGCCGGGCGCGTGTGCGTGCGTGCCCAAGATCCCGAGAGGAGAATGGAGGAGAAGGGATTGTGGCGTGACCATCCCCCCTGGGGGGTGATTTCTTGCTTTCTGTCTCTATGTCTCTCTCTGTCTGTCTGTCTATAGCGAAAACCTCTCCAAAAAACAAAAAACAAAAAACAAATTCTTTTTGAGCTAGCCCTGTAGCACAGTGGTTAAGTGGTATGCATAGAAAGTTAGATTTCACATGGCTGACTGAAGTTCAAATTCCAGCCCCTGGCTTGAAATACTTGCCGAGTGCGTGTGTGCATGCACCTGAGGAGAATCCTAATAGAATGGAAAAATGGAGGAAAAAGGATTGTGGCGTGACCATGTCCCATTGGGTGGTACTTCCTCTTTCTTCCTCTCTGGTAAGCTCATGCACCCTCTGCAATTAAAAAAAAAAAATTCCTTTCCATGATCTAAAACTGATGCCCAAGGATGACATGCATGTCGTGTACCTCCCTCACTCTTGAGTCCCTTGTGCTCTAGTTGGAGACACAGAGCCCTGGGTTAACTATAAAATGCAAATACAATTTGGTCTTGTGCTCAGAAATATGAAAAAGATAGATTTTAAAGTGTGTAACACCTTTTATTTTTATGTAGCTTGCTTACACTAGAGGACAAATCTCAGGGGCCCTGTTCTGCTTTGAGCCTAAATAACCCTGAGGAGTAAGTCAGGAGCCATTTGGAAGGAGATACAAGGATTAAGCAGGTGGTGAATATTCAAACTATATCCTGAGAAATAAAACCATGAAAACTGGGCTTTAGTATGATGGGTTTGAAGGTAGAGTACTTACAGAATTTATAGCTTCATGACTCTTCACAGTGTGGTTATACAAAGAAATTTCCACCCTGGAGCTGCAAAAATCATAAAGTTAATGTTTCATAATAGTCTTACAGTCCTGAGTCGCTTAAGGACATTCTGGTCACCATGAGCAACAGCAATACTGCAGTGGAACAATAGGCTCCACCATTCAGCTTAGGTGTGCAGTAGGCAATTCCATCTGTCTGTGTCGCGTACTCTCTGATGTTAGCACAGCGATGAAATCACCTAATGACACATTTCTCAGAGCATATCCTGTCGTCAAGCTACACATGACTGTATTTCTATTACCCACTGTAATCCCCATCATGTTCCCAGCTATTATCTCCTCTCTCCTCTGCTATCACTGTAGAGAGGAAGGTTGAAAGAAACCATTATCCCTCCTTTATGGGTGAAGAAATGAAATCACGGAGAGTTTAAATAATATGTCCAGGGTTCTAAAATTAGTATGTGGCAAAGGCAACGTGGGAGCCGATGTCTTGTTTTCCTCCGTGGTTGTGCTTTTCCTGTCGATAGCTCTAGGTACCAAACTTCTCTAGGTCTAAACATCTTTGCCAACCTCATAACCACAAAGGCTTTGTAAAGCCCGCTGCTCTGCAACTGGGCCTATTTCCACCTCAAATCAATGCATCTTTAGAGTGCTGTTTCAGAACCACTTCTTTCCAGAGGTTTCTTTCACCACTTAATTCCAGGTTCACCCTTACCTTTGGTACATTTCCATCACACTTAGAATCAGCACCGCTCCATGGGCATGTAGTTATGCCTTTTATGGAATTATCTGGGGCTTGCTTGTTAGTTACAGAGTGAGCCTCCTGAGTAATAGGTGTGCAGCTCCATCTGTACTCCTTTGGAGTCCTTCATAGCATCTAGATGCAAGTGGGGCTGAGTAGGTACCTAATACAACTTGCTGAGTGATGTGCTGGCCACTGGTGTAAGAATGCTGTGTGAGACTGATTGTCTTCGAAAGCTCCACTGCTTGCCCCAGTCCTTCTAGCCTCATGCTCTATTTTACTTTCTCCATGGTAGTCATCACTAGTCATGCACTATTTATTTATTTGTTTCCATGTATATGGCTGTCTCTCTCACTAGAGCATAAACCCTAAGAGAGAGAGAGGCCTGTCTTGCTTCTCTAGCGCCTAGAATAAATAGTAGGTGCTCAGTTAATATTTGTTGAATGAGTGAATAAAGGTCTAAACCGCTGGTGTGGTTGTCAGCCTGTTTGTAGCAGAATCACTTAAGATGCTTGTTAAACAAGTAGACCCTTGGGCTTCATCTCAGAAGCAATAAATTAAAATCTCTTAAAGTGGGACCCAGAACCTCTAGCCCTAGTACCTCAGAATGTGACTGTATTTTGAGACATAGCCTTAAAAGAGGTAATTAAGGCAAAATGAGGCCAGTAGAGTGGGCCCTAATCCAACATGACTTGGGTTGTTAGGAAGAGGAAACTAGACACAGACGCATGCAGTGGGAGGACCATGTGAAAACATAGGGTGACAAGGTCGTGTGCAAGTCAAGCCGAGAGGCCAACCCAAATAGAATCCAACCCTCCTAGCCCTTCTGGCCTCCAGAGCTACGAGGAGATGAACCGCTGCTGCTAATCCTCCTGTTGGCATTAGTAGTCTATGTACTGATGATGGCAGTCTTGGCAGACCAATGCCAGTGTCTACCGAGGAACCCAAGGCTTGTCCCTCTCCTTTTTCCTATGTATGGGAGGCCTCTATATGGACTGAGGTCTACTTGTGGATAACGTTCACACTACAGGGATTGCGTTACCCCCAAGCTCTTCCTTGAGTCTTCTCTCTTGAGAGTTCCAATTTCAATCACTCTTCTATGCCGACAATGCCCAACTCTCCAGCTTTCACTAATCCTCGGCCTGTATTTTAGCATTCTGCTCAGATGTCCCTTAGTCATGCAGTATGTCCAAATAGGAATTCATTGTTTGAATTTCCAACCCTCCCCCCTCCTTCCTATGAATGGTGTCACCTTTCTCTCCTATAGGCTTGACAAGACAGTCATCTTGGCTGCTTCCTTCTCCTTGTCCCTGTCCCTCTCCTCTTCCCCTACTAGGTGCCCATGCCATTGTACAGTTTCAGTCTCCCCAGTGAGTTTTGTTGCTTTAGAAACTCAAAGCAAAATTGCTTAGATTCATCCATAAAGCTGAGAAGGTATGTGAAATATTTACTGCCTCTGCTCAAGCACTTCTAGCAGGAAGCGGCAAAGGCCAAAGAACTCATATATTTTTATATCACAAATTAAATATGCAGCAAATTCAGCTTTTATTTATTTATTTATTTATTTACTTTTTAGTTTGCAGTAGGGCATATGCACTTGCTAGGAGAGAGTAAGAAAGTGAGAAATTAGCCCCAGGGGGAAGGCCGTGCTGCAATCCCTTCTCCTCCATTTTCCTTTTGAGATTTTAGGCATGCCCACACATGTACCTGTGTTTTTCAAGCTATTGGGTCCAGGACTCGAACTGTACAGTCAGCCATATGAGAGCTAGCATCTTAACCTCCATGCCACCTGCTAGCCCAAATCCAGTTTTTTTTTTTCCCTAACCACTCAGCTCTCTGCTGTTGCTAAGGGCTTCTGGCCACAGCTCCCCAGAATGTCTTGGGATTTGGTTTGTGCTTTAGTTCTAGACAGTCTGCAAGTCTAGAAGTTATTGGGGCTAAAGAACTGGTATCAGAAGGTACCATAGGCCTAGCTGTGGTGGCACAAGCTGGAAGATGCCACTATAATGTGGTTGAGGTCACATGGGAGGCCTGGGTTCGAGTACCTGGCCCAACCTAAATAGGCCAGGCACAGTGGCACACACCTGTGCTCCTAACCGATGGAGAGTCTGGGGCAAGAGAATCACAACATGATGAGATCCAGAGTCATCCTAGAGACATCTTCTGACTAACCTCCCCTGTGGTGGGGAAAGATTGCCCATGTGTGTAAGCATTCTATCAGCTGGAAGAACTGGGCAGGGCAGTTCCCCAAAGAACAGGATTCTGGGGATTCTGGAGCTGCTCCAAACTAACTAACTTTTGCTAACTTATTTATTCAACACAATAATACGGAGTGCCCTCCATGTGCCGGGTGTTAGGGGACAGTGTGAACCCCACATGGCAAGGGCCCCACGAAGGTAGCTCTCCTGGCCTCTCCTCCCTAGGGAGAAGCCAGTGCCTTCTCTTTTTCTCCAAACTATACATTTATCAGGCTCACATTCAACCTCTTACTAACACCAGACAGTGCCTTCATACCTCAGGTCTGTGATTTGCTGTGGTGGTGCCCATATGGCCCTCATGCCCTCTCCTTCTCCACGTGTACAGGATAGGTGAGCACGACCTGGCTCACAGAGGAAGATCAGCCCTGAACTCCTGTACAAAGCATGTGCTTATTAGAGGCACTGGAGGGAGAATGAAGAGATGCCTGAGCTTTCCTTCTATACTAACAGGTTCAGGCTTTATTACAGTCTGAAATGTAGGAACATAGTCTTTTTTTATTTTAAGAATGATTTGTTTATTTAATTCCATTTGTTATTGTTCTGATTTTTAATTTGACCAGAGAGAGAGAGAAAGGGAAAGCAAGAAAGCAAGCTGCCAGGTCTAGGACTCGAACTGTGGTCAGTGATAGGGGAATCCAGTGCCTTTAACCACCATGCCACCTGCCGGCCCCAGAACATAATCTATTTGGTAGAATGTGCTTTCCTTTGATTTTGCTTTATCCACCTTACAGAGCATCACAGTGTCTCAGTGCAGAGGTTCCAGGCTGGCTTAGAGTTCAGCAGAAGCTGCATCTGCCACACCCTGGAAGGAGAAGGATCCTGAGCTCTCTGCTATGCTAGAGCTCTGTGAAGCTCGGTGTGTGCCCGGTGCTACAGCACCTGGATGTGTAGCTCGCCCCACAGTCCTGAAGGTTCTGGCCATGAGTCTTCATCCTCTGAAAAGGGTTGTGACCCTTGAAGCTGCCTAACCCGGTGCTCTTTCTTTTTCTCCTTCTTGCTATGCCATCTGCTGGCCCCAGCTAGTGTGTTTTTCATGCTGCAGGAGCCAAGATGCAAATCCATGGTTGCATGTGAGATTGGCTCCCTTAATCACTAAGTCACAGAGTCAGCCCAAGGTCATCTTAATCAGGGTTTTGGCCTTACACATTCCCCTTCTCTTTTCCACCCCTATTTCCAAGACAGGAGTTCGCCCTCAAATTCTCTTACTTCCAGGTCAGCCAGTGGCATGGTGATTAATGCAGCTGGATCCCACATGTCCAACTATGTGGTTCTAGTCCCAGATATTGTGACTTAAAAAAACTCACTGGGTTCATGTGTGTGTGCCTAAAATCCTGACAGGAGAGAGAAATGAAGAAGGGATTGTAGCCTAACCATTCCCCATGGGGAGTGATTTCTCACTTTCCCTCTGTCTGCATCTCTCCCAAATGTGACTTGTGGAAAAATGTATATATATATATAT
>NW_006160208.1:2364725-2383254 GCF_000334495.1 Tupaia belangeri chinensis | reverse complement strand
CTCTTTCTTTCCAGTCCTATTCACTCACTCCTGGGACTTTGAAGAGAGTAAATAGTTTCTTGCTATGTAGTGTAATTTGATTTGGGAATCACCATTTAATCCAGAAACCCACCAAATCTGTGAAAACTACCTCCAATAACAGACATCCCTTAATTTCTGTTCCAACATCACAAAAGAAGAAAAAGGCTTGCATGATACAACCTAATTTTGACACAGTAGTTGAGCGTGAATCTGGCCTTCTGGTTACTATGGGAAGTCCTAGTAGAGGGGCAGGAAGTCTGGCCGAGAAGGAGGTGAGGGAGTTGGAAGGATAGGGATGACACAGCAAGAGCTGGGGGTAACTTAGTGGTAGGACCAGAGCCAGGTGCAAGGTGGGCCGTTCTGCAGAGCTCCTTCAGACATCCACTGTCCCATATTCATTTCTCTGAGAACAGGGATTGATGGGTAGGAAAAGAGAAAGGAAATAATCAAGACTGGCAACATCGATAACAGCCAAACAAGCTTTAACTTACAAATTGCCTACAAATGGCCTGAGGAGCGTTTCCAAGCAGATGTGAATCATTGCGGAGCTGTTGACAGATGACGTGCATACCCTTTGCAGATCCGTCTGGGGCCATCTCTGTTACATGCACTCAGAGCTATACTTGTGGGAAACTCCAGTGGAGCCTGTGCCTAAAGGCACAAAAAATTAAAAATTGATGCCAGTTGGGATGAAATTAAACTGAAGTGAGGGCTTTGCCAAGTCAGCAACTGTTAATAGCCTTCCTTCCTTCCTTCGTTTTTCTTTTAAACTATTTATGTTTTTAAAGAATTATTTTATTTAACTTTATTTATTTATTTATTTTAATTTGACCAGAGAGGGACAGAGAAAAAGAGAGAGAGAGAGAAAGTGAGAAAACAAGCTATCAGGTCCAGGACTTGAACCGTGGTTGGCCATGTGAAAGTCCAGCACCCTTAACCACCACACCACCTGCTGGCCCCTTAACTATTTATTTTGAAATAATTTTAAACCCATAGAAAAGTTTTACAAAGACTATATATCCTTTATGTACCAATGTTTAACCTTTTGGTACATTTGCCTTATCCTTTTCCCTCTCTTTGTACCTTTTTGTTGGATCTATTTGAGAATAGTAGGCAACTCATAAATTACACCTTAATTCTTCTGCGTATCATCTTCCTTTCTTTCTCTTCCTTCCTTCCTTCCTTCCTTCCTTCCTTTCTTTCTTTCTTTCTTTCTCCTTCCTTCCTTCCTTCCTTCCTTCCTTCCTTCCTTCCTTCCTTCCTTCCTTCTTTCCTTCCTTCCTTCCTCCCTTCCTTCCTTTCTCTCTTTTCTCTTCTTTCTTTTTGAGAGAGATTTTTGCTGTAGGGCATGTACACTCACCAGACAGAGAGATGATAGAGAGACAGAAAGTGAGAAATCAACCCCCCCAGAGGGATGGCCACACTGCAATCCCTTCTCCTCCATTCTCCTATCAGAATCTTGGGCATGCACACACAAGTGCCCTATGTGAGTTTTAAACCACTGGGTCCAGGACTCAAACCATGGTCAACTATGTGGAAATCCAGCAACGTAATCACTTTGCCATCTGCTGGTCTCCTTCTGTGTATTTTCTAAGAATAAGGACATTTTCTTACAAAAGCATGGTACTGTTATAGGTAGTTAGACTGTTATGGACAGGAAGTCCTGACATAATGGCAGAATATCTGCCTCATCAATTATGGCTTATCAGGGGTTACAGCCAGATTCTCCAAACTCCAGACTTGGACTCCCTCCTCTCTCATGAAGCTGGGAAGGAGGAACTTGTCTCACTTTTTTTTATTACCTAAGAGTTCATTCGAAAGGCCTAGAGAAGGTTACTGTCTTCTCTCCCACCTTTTCACATATGCACACAGGAATTCTCTGGCATGCTTAGCCAATATTCCACTTCCCATTTGGGGCAAGAAACTGATATGGGTAAAAATCATTGCTATGCACATGCTCATACCTTCAAAGTCCACACTGGGCATGTGTATGACACCCCCAACCAGTAATAAAATTCCTTATTTGATGAGAAATATGCAGACACAATAAAAGCCTGCAAAATCAAACAGAAGAGCTGGCTATGAAGACAGACCTCGTCTACTAAATTTTCGTGACAAAACCCAACAATAAAAGTAACACCTAACCCCATTCCCGGTGCAGTTGTCCTCTGACAGCTGCCTGCCCAAATAAATGCCTTCCTGGTGTAGGGTGTAGTCTTCTGTTAAAATCTTCAGTTTTCTATTAAAAACTTCCCTTTTCATAGTTTACTCATGGCTGTGACTTTACTCTGCATTTAAGAGTGAGTCTCTTAACTTTAGAGGCCTGGACCCAACAAACTGGGATATTTCACATAACACTCCTCAGCTCCCCATCCAATTATCACATCCAGAAAATTTAACATTGACATAATACTTTGATTTAATCCAGAGTCTATATTTTAGTTTCACCAATTATCCCAGTAATGTTTTATTTTTAAATTGCTAGAGGGTACGTGTACTCACTAGAGAGGGACAGAGAGAGAGAGAAAGAGGGAAAGTGAGAAAGCACCTCTCATGAGGAATGGTCACCCCATAATCCCTTCTCCCCCATTTCTCCTTTTGGGATTTCGGGTAAGTATACACACATGCCCAGTGTGTTTTATAAGCTATTAAATCTGGGACTCAAAACACGCTGTCAGCCACGTGGAATGCAGCCACCTTAACCGACACGCCACCTTATGCTCCCCAATACCATTCTTTATAGCATTTTTTTTCTATAATGGAATCCAATCCAGGATTGTGTATTACATTTAGTTGTCCTTTTTCTGTAGTCTCTTTTAATTAGAAAACACTTCGTCTATATTAATATATTCCAATAATGTAATGTTCATGACATTAACATATTTGAAGGGTACAGGCCACTTTTTTCATAAAATGTTCTTCAATTTCGGCTCATCTGAGTTTTCCTATAGCTAATATTAAAATTTTTCATTTTGGGCCTGAATACTACAGAGTATAGCATACTGAATACTACAGGATCGATGCTCATGATTATTAGTGATATGTCTCCCTTTCTTTTACCCCTAATTAATTATCTTGGAATAATAATAGAAGAAAGTTAAAAGCATTTCCCTATTTCAAAAATCTTACTTTTCTTATGTATTAAAAAGAATATTTTATTATTATTATTATTATTATTATTATTATTTAATTTGCTATAGGAGGTGTGCACTCACCAGAGAGAGAGAGAGGGAAAGTGAGAAAGCAAGCCTCGAGGTCCAGGACTCAGACTGCCATGTGGGAGTCTAGTGCCCCAACCACCATGCCATCTGCTTCCCCCCCTTACTTTTCCTTTTTCAAAATAATATCCTTCTTCTGAGATTTCTGCCTGTGTCAGAATATTTGACTGTTAACTATCTCCGAAACTTTTGGATTAAACCTACTATAATTTGTAATTACAGATAGATATTTCAGTGTCTCTCTTACAATAATTGATAACAAGTGTTTCCAATGAAAGGAGACTACAAATAAAGTAAAGATGAAGAAAATGTGAGCAGTATTATCAAAAAACATTCACTCAACAACAGCAGAATATACTTTCTCTCTTTCTTTTTTGGAAAGATTTTTGCTATAGGGCACATGCACTTGCTAGAGAGACAGAAAATGAGAAATCACCTCCCCGCCACCTGCGCCCTGCTGGGGGATGGCCATACTACAATCCCTTCTCCTACACTCTCCTCTCAGGATTTTGCACACACACACACACATGTGCCTGGCTTGAATTTTAAGGTGCCAGGTCCAGGACTCGAACTGCAGTTGACTATATGGGAGGCCAGCGCATAACTATTATACTATCTGTTGGTCCCTACACTTTATGTTTAAGTGCACACGAAATACTTCCCCAAACAGACCATATATTGGGCTATAAGACATGTCTCATGTTCAATAAATTTAAAAGGATTCTAGTCTAAGTATCTTCTCTGGCCACAATAGAATTAAATCATAAACCGCTACAGAAAGAAAGCTGAGAAAAAAATGTCAAATATTTGGAATCTAAATGGTACACTACTGAATAATCCTTTGATCAAAAAGGAAATGAAAGGGCCGGCAGGTGGTGTGCTGGCTGAGGGTGCTGGACTCCCATGGGCCGACCACAGTTAGAGTCCCAGACCTGGCGGCTTCCTTATCACTCTCTCTCTCTCTCATTCTGTCCCTCTCTGGTCAAATTTAAATAAATAAATAAATAAATAAATAAATAAATAAATAAATAAAATAAAGTTCAATAAAATAATTCTTTAAAAAAAAGGAAATGAAAAAAATTAATCCAAAGGTAATTTGAACTGAACAGTAATAAAAACATATCAAAATGTGTGGGCTATGCCTTTGAAGCAGTACTTACAGGGAATCTTAGAGAGCTAAACATTCATATCAGAAAGGAAAATGCTTTATTTTAAATTTTTTTCAAGATTTAGAAAAGATTTTTATTTATTTTTAGAATATTTAATCTAACTATTTAATGTTGTTATCATTACTATTATTTTTAAAATTTGATCAGAGAAACACAGAGAAAGAGAGAGACAGAAAATGAGTCCCAGGTCTGGGGCTTGAACCATTGTTGTCTATGTGGGAGTCCAGCGCCTTAACCACCACACCACTTCCCAGCCCCTTGTTATTATTATTTTTTAATTTGACCAGAGAGATACAGAGAGAGAGAAAGAAAGCTGCCAGATCTTGGCTTCGAGCTGTGGTCAGCCAGGTGAGAGTCCAACCGCTTAACCACTATGCCACCTGCCAGCCCCAGAAAACATGTTTTAAATCAATGACCTAAAATCTTTATCAAGAAATTAGAAAAAAAAATAGAGCAAATTAAACTCCAAGTAAGTGGAAGAAAATCCATTAAAATAAGCTTCATTGAAGATCAAAGCAGAAATCAACAAAACTGAAAAAAGAAAAATGATAGAGAAAATTAATGAATCCAAAATTTGTTCTTTGAAAAGATCAATAAAATTTATAAAATTCTAGACAGATTGGTCAAGATAAAAAGAGAGATAATACAAATTACCAGTATCAGTATTGAGAAACATGACATTACTATAGATCCTGCAAGTATTAAAACAGTAGTTCTGGGAACCAGCAGTTAGCGTAATGACTGTGTCGCTGGACTCCCACGTAGTCGACCGCGGTTTGTGTCCCAGACCCGGTGGCTTAAAACTCACGCCGGGCGCGTGTGCGTGCGTGCCCAAGATCCCGAGAGGAGAATGGAGGAGAAGGGATTGCGGTGTAACCATCCCCCCTGGGGGTGATTTCTCGCTTTCTGTCTCTATGTCTCTCTCTGTCTGTCTGGCGAGCGCACGCGCCCTACAGTGAAAATCTCTCCAAAAAAAAAAAACCAAAAACAAAACAAAACAAAAAAACAGTAGTTCTCATCTGTGCTATTTCCTCATAGAGGATATTTGGCAATGTCTGGAAACTAGGGAGCTGTAGGGCATTGCTCTGACATCCATCTAGTGGATAGGGATGTTGCTGAAGCTACACAATGCATAAGACATGCCCCCTCGACAAGGAATTACCCAGTCCAAACTGTCAATAGTTCTCTGTTGAGAAACCTGTGTTAAAAAGATAATAAGCGGACCTAGACTCTGTGGTGCAACTAGTAGCACACTAGATTCTGGAGCTGGAAGCCACATGCTGATTGCAAGTTGAGTTCTTGGCCTCATTAGCCTGAAAGCACTTTGTGCATGCCCAGGATCCTGGTGGGTGGAGGACTGGTGGAAGGGGATTATGATATGACCCAACCCTGTGGCAGGTGCTTCTCTCTCTTTCATGCACATGCAAGTGCTCTATAACGAATAAAATAAATAAAGAAATATCATACATATGACTTTATGCCAGTAAATTCAACAACTTATCAATAGTTGTAATGAACAAATTCTGAAAGACACAATCTATTAAAGTTCATATAAAAAGAGAGATAACTTACATAGCCCAATGTTTATTAAAGAAATTGAACTTGTAGCTTTAAAAAGTCCCACAGGGACCAGTATATTGCATAATGGCTTCATTACTGAACTCCTATGTAGTTGACCACAGTTCAAATCCCAGACTCAGTGGCGTAAAGCTCACGCTGGGAGCATGTGCATGTATGCTCAAAATCCCGAAAGTAGAATGGAGGAAAAGGGATTGCAGCATGGCCATCCTCTCTGAGTGGCGGTTTCTTGCTTTCTGTTTCTCTGGCTCTTTCTGTTTCTCTGATGAGTACATGCTTCCTATAGTAAAAATCTCTCTCAAGGGACTGGCAGTTAGCGTAATGACTATGTTTCTGGACTCCCATGTAGTCAACTGTGGTTCGAGTCCTGGACCCGGTGGCTTAAACTTATATTGGCTTCTGTGTGTGCATGCCCAAGATCCCGAGAGGAGAATGGAGGAGAAGGGATTGTGGTGTGGCCATCCCCATCCACCCTGGGGGGTGATTTCTCTTTTTCTGTCTCTCTGTCTTTCTGGCAAGTGAATGTGCCCTATAGCAAAAAAATCTCAAAAAAAAAAACTCTTTTTCTGTCTCTCTGTCTTTCTGGCAAGTGAATGTGCCCTATAGCAAAAAAGTCTCAAAAAAAAAAAAAAAAAAAAAAAACCTCTCAAAAACAAACAAAATGTCCCCCAAAGAAAACTCCATGCCCAGGTATTTCACGGATCAATTCTATGAAACATTCAAGAAAGAAATTAGCCAATTCTATTATGTAGTCTTCTTGAAAATTGGAAGATGCAGCTACTGCTTTGTACTTTGCCTCCTTAGCTCAGTCCCCAGCTGCACTGGGACCAGAGAGGTTGGATTTATGTCAGGGCAACATGGCTGCTGACTGCGATGAGGGTCTTCTGCCACCACCTCTGTAGTCCAGTGGACTGTGGCCACTGCCTATGAGCAGCCCCAGCAGAGAGAGGAATCAGGTGGTCATATGGGTACAGGAGGGAGTCAACAGGAACTTCTAGTTTGCATGGTTTCTTTTTAAAATTTTATTATTATTATTTACATTTGATCACTGTATATCATTATAGCATACAAAAATGAGTTTTCCTAGCATAAATTAATTGTATATTAGCCCAAAGTTATTATCATACGCACTATCATCAGCAGATAATTTTCCACTTTTGTGTCCCTTTAATATTTTGCTTCTTTCTTTTTCCCTTTGATTCCCTCCCTCTCATCCTCCCCCATTTCCCACCCTCCTCGCACACTACCTCTAATATCCACAGTTTTTCTCCATGCTTTTATACCTTGTGGTATTTCGGTTTCTGCCAGAGTGCAGACATTCGGTATATATTAAGTAGGTACATACAATACCTCTCTTTGATAGTCTTACTTCACATAGCACTTAATAGACAAGTGGGATTATTCATATTCATCATTCATATACTTTCTATCAAATACTATGGTCTCATTATTTTTTATGGCTATAGTATTCCACAGTGTGTATGTGCCACACTTTTTCAATCCATTCATCTGTTTATGGACATTTGGGTTGGTTTCATGTCTTTGCAATTATGCATAATGCTGCAATAAACATGGATGTGCAAGAGTTTTTTCTGACTGAGTGTACTCTTTTTTTTTTTTTTTGGGGGGGTTTTTGTTATAGGGCGTGTGCGCTCGCCAGACAGACAGAGAGAGACATAGAGACAGAAAGCGAGAAATCATCCCCCAGAGGGGATCCCTAGGGGGGATGGTCATGCTGCAATCCCTTCCCCTCCATTCTCCTCTCAGGATCCTGGGCACGCACGCACACATGCCTGGCGTGAGTTCTAAGCCACCGGGTCCGGGATGTGAACCGCGGCCAACTACGTGGGAGTCCAGCGACATAGCCATTACGCTAACTGCTGGTTCCCTGACTGAGTGTACTCTTATCCTTCAGGTAGATACCAAGGCATAGAGTTGCTGGATCATATTGTAGTTCTATTTGTAAGTCTTTGAAGAACCTCCATATTGCTCTCCACAGTGGCTGTACTGACCTAAATTCTGACCAATAGTGTAGGAGAGTTCCCTTTTCACCACAGTCTTGCCAGCACTTATCCTTTTTTATTTTTCAATCTTAGCCATTCTGACCGTGGTTAGATAGTATCTCATTATGGTTTTGATTTACATCTCCCTTATGATAAGGGATGATCAGATTTTTTTTCCATATGCTTTTTGACTGTTCATATGTATACCTTAGACAGATGTCTGTTCAACTCATTTGCCCATCTTTTAATTGGATTGTTTATTTTTTTGTGGGTAAGCTGCTTGAATTCCTTGTATATTTTGGTTATCAGTCCCTTATCTGAGGCATACTTTGCAAAAATATTCTCCCATTCCAAAGGTTGTCTTTTTATTCTAATTGTTTCCTTTGTTGTGGAGATGCTTTTTAACCAGATATAATCCCGCTTATATATTTTTGAGATTATTGCCTGTTCTTTGAGAGGTCTTATTTAGGAAGTCTTTGCCTACTCCGATAACTCAGAGTTTCCCTTGTTTTAACCACTAGCAGTTTTTGTTTTTGTTTTTTGAGAGGTTTTTGCTATAGGGTGTGTGCGCTTGCCAGAAAGACAGAGAGAGAGAGACAGAAAGCGAGAAATCATCCCCTGGGAGGATGGGCACACCAGAATCCCTTCTCTTCCATTCTCCTCTCAGGATCTTGGGCACACATACACATGCACCCACCGTGAGTTTAAGCCACCAGGTTTGGGATTCAAACCACAGTCGACTACATGGGACTAAAACAACATAGCCATTACACCATCTGCTGGTCCCTCCACCAGCAGTTTTATAGTTTGAGGTCTTACATTTAGATCTTTGATCCATTTTTGTTAATGGTAAGAGATAGGGGTCCAATTTTATATTTCTGCAGGTGGATACCCAGTCACTTAATAAAACATTGGCATTGTTCTTGAACAGTGAGAAACACAAATGTTTAATACTTCAGTGCCAAAGGTCTGCTATAATAAAGATTCATACTTACAACAATAACTATCTTTCACAGAAAATGAGGATGGCGTATCAATATTCTCATGTGCTGACACAGACTCTCAGCACAGGATGGCATGGGATGGAATACCATGCAGACCCAAGACAAGTCTTTCAAGAAAACTTGAACATAGGAGTCAAGCCAGCAATTTCATATAACTCAGGAAAGCTGAGGAGGATAAGGGTTGTGGAAAAGCCTTCGGTTTTGACTTAATTAATTACTGTAAATTAATTAAGTAAGGAGTTATAGATCTGAGTGGGTTAACAGGGAACAAAGAGTATTCTTTTAAGAAGTTAGAGGTTGGGGGAAATAAATTAAGATGCTTGTTTGATGAAGTTTGTAGGATTGAGATAAAACTTTGGGGGGGACAGAGTGAAGAAGGACAAATAAGGAAAGTTAAATAACAGTACCTTACTTTACTACCAGTGTTATTTTTATAGCATAATATAGCACACAATAAGACAAGCTATACATACTGTTATAATCACACATGCTACTGTCGTGGATCACAGCAAGTTGTTTTTTTTAGAGAGAGAGATTTTTGCTATAGGGCATGTGTGCTCATTGGACAGACAGAAAGCAAGAAATCACCCCCCTGGAGAGATGGCCACGTTGCAATCCTTCTCCTCCATTCTTCTCTTGGGATCTTGGGCGTGCGCACACACGTGTGCCTGGCATGAGTTTTAAGTCACTGGTTCCAGGATTTGAATTATGTTCAACTACACAGGAGTCCGGCAACATAACCATTACACCATCGGCTCATCCTGAGGTCTTTGACTTCTTTGGTTAGGTTTATTCCTAGATATCTTATACTTCTTGTGGTTGTTGTAAATGGAATTGCTTTCTTCAGTTCTAACTCAGTCTTGTTGTTGATGTATAGAACTGTTACAGACTTTTGTATGTTGATTTTGTATCCTGCCACTTTACTATATTAATTTATCACTTCCAGGAGGGGTGTGTGTGTGTGTGTGCGCGCGTGTGTGTATTTCTATGTATATTGTCATGTCATCTGCAAATTTGCAAACATTTAGAAGAGCCAAACACCTGAGGTTGATGAGACTCTGAAGGACTTCCCTCTCCCAATCTTTTTCCTGAGGAGGAAAATGAGAAAACTCTCTTCTAAAACTCAACACCAGACTCCCACTGTGCATTCTAGCACTCCCACCCACAGCAGAACAAGGAAGCAGGCATGGGGTAACACACATCATAGACTTCAGGAGAAAAAAAATTGGGCCTCTCACTGAACTCCCACCCAAGGTGGCAAAAAAGCTACTCCAACCAACAGGTGGAACTCTATTTACAGTCAAGTCTCCACAGGCTGGAGAGAGCAGAGGACACAAAAGAGAGTACTCCCATCCCAACAGAGACTGAGGAATTTGAGCATTACCCCCTTTCTCACAGGAAGGACAAATAAATAACCTAATGACACAGCTCAAGGAACTGGAAAAAAAGCCACAAAACCTCTCAAAATATTAGAATGAAAGAAATAGAAAAAATAAGTGAAATCGAGAATAAAATAACTTCACAAAAAATGAACAAAACAAAGCTTTTTTTTTTTTTGAGAGAATAAACTAAATGGCCAAATTGCTAACTAGACTAATCAAGAAAAACAGAGAAAGGAACCAGATTAACAAAATCAATAATAAAAAAGGAAATATGACAACAGATATAACAGAAATACAAAAGGTCATGAGAGAATACAAGTGACTCTTATGATAACAGACAAGAAAACCTAGAGGAGATGAATATACAATATTCCTTGAACCAGTAATAAGTAGAAAACCAGGAAAAGACCAATAACAAAGAATGAAATTGAATCAGTAATAGACTCTCAATAAGGAAAAGTCCAGGTGCCAGTGACTTCACTTCTGAATTCTACAAAACTTTTAAAGAAGAGCCCCAAATTCTCCTCAAACTATTTCTAAAAGCCAAAAAGGAAAGAGCCCTTCCAAAATCATTCTTTAAAGTCTCCATTATCTTGATCCCCAAAGCAGACAAAGATATGACAAAGAGAAGGAAACTATAGACCAGTATTCCTGATGAATACAGATGTAAGTATCCTCAACAAGACATGAGAAAATTGCATCTAACAGCACATTAAAATGATTATACAAGGACTGGCAGGTGGTGTGGTTGTTAAGGCATTGGACCCTCACATGGTCAACTGTGGTTTGAGACCTGAACCTGGCAGCTTGCTTTCTTACTTTCTCTCTCGGTTTCTCTCTGGTGAGCACATGTACCCTATAGCAAATACATACATACATACAATAATTCTTGAAGAATAAAAAAGATTATATACTATGACCAGGTAGGCTTTATTCCAGGGGTAGGGGGATTTTTCAACATACACAAAATAATAAGAGTAATACATCACTCTCAAAAAAAAAGAAAAAGAGTAATACATCACATTAACAGAAGGACAGATAAAAACTATATGGTCCTGGGACCAGCAGTTAGCATAATGGCTATGTCGCTGGACTTCCATGTAGTCAACCGCGGTTTGAGTCCCGGACCCGGTGGCTTAAAACTCACGCCAGGCACGTGTGCGTGCATGCCCAAGATCCCAAGAGGAGAATGGAGGAGAAGGGATTGCAGCGTGACCATCCCCCCTGGGGGGTGATTTCTCGCTTTCTGTCTCTATGTCTCTCTCTGTCTGGCGAGTGCACGCGCCCTACAGTGAAAATCTCTCCAAAAAAAAAAAAAAGTAAAGTTTTCTTGAAAATAATATATATGGTAATATCTTTGAGTTGATCATTACACACTACATGCATGATTTGGAAAAACATATTGTATGCTATCAAAATATATAATTTTGTAAAAAAAAATCATAAAATTAGGAAAAAAGAAAGAAAATAGGAAAGATAGAAATACTTCCCAACACATTTGTTGAAGCTGGCATTAACCTAGTGCTAAAATCTGACAAAGACTATACAAAAAAAGGAAAACTACAGACCAATCGAATTCAGCTATATATTTACATTTTCTGTGTCTGTCTCTCTATATCTACATATGTGATAAAACATCCTGACCAAGTACAGTTTATCCCAGGAATTTAAGATTAGTTTAACATTTCAGCTGGTCCCATTGCCTAGTCATAAGGGCTGATCACATACTTCTAATTTCAGCCCCAGTGATTTGAAAAACATGCTGAGCACATGTGTGTGCATATTCAAAATCCTGACAGAATGGTGAAATGGGGAAGGGATTGTGATATGACCATAACCAACCCATTGGAAGGGGTGCTTTCTCCCTCTCTCTTTCTCTGTTTCTATATGGTGAGCACGTGTACCCTCTGACAAATTAAAAAAAACATTTGAAAATTAATGAATATAATTCATTATGTTAATAAGCTAATAAAGAAAAGCCATAGGATCATCGATAGCTGTGGAAAAAAAGATTTTACAAAATTCATAATTCTTTCTTTTCATAAACCAGAGGATGTGTGCACTTGCTATACGAGAGAGAGAGAGAGAGAGAGACGGGGGGGGGTGGAGAGAAAGAAAGGGAGAAAGGATCCTAACCACATGGGTTATGGCATGCTTCAATTCCTTCTCCACTTCTTTCTGTCAGAATTTTGGGCATGTGTGCACATGTACCCAACATGTTTTTCAAGTTGTCTGGGCTGGCATTTGAACTGCATGGTTAACCATGTGGCTTCCTTAACCAACAGATCATGGGACCCGCACTATCATCCTTTCCCAACAAAACTCTCAGCACACTAAAACTAGAAACTGTCTCAACTTGATAAAGGACATTTTGAAAAGCCTGCAGCTAATATCATGCTTAGTAAGTAAAAGACTGAATGCTTTCCCACTTAGATAATAAATCTGCTCTCATCTTTCTTCATCATTGTACCAAAAGTTCATAGTTAATATAATAAGGTAGGAAAATACATTAAATTAATCCAGATTGGAATGGAAAGGGATCTTTATTCATAAACAACATGATCATCCATCATTAGAAGTAATAAATGACTTTTGCAGAAAATGCCATCAGCATATGAAAGTTAGTTGTTTTTCTATATATTAGCAACAAGCAATTGAAAATTTAAACATATTACATCTGCAATAGTATCAAAAATGCAACAATAGTAATAAATCTATAAATCTGACAAAAGATGTAAGAGACTTATACACTGAAAATTACAAAATACTACTGAGAGAATTTAGAGAAGACTTAAATAAATAAAATCATATACTGTGTTCAGGGTTTCAAAGACCCATGTTAAGATATCAATCCCCAATCAACCTATATATGCAACACATTTTAAATTTAAAAAATCAAAGCAGAATTCTTTTTTGGGTAGAAATTAAAAAATGAGGAACCAGCAGATGATCTAGTGATTATGTTGCTAGACTCCCACATAGTCGACTGCAATTTGAATCCTAGACTCAGTGGCTTAAAACCGGGTGTATGTGTGTGTGTGCCCAAAATCCTGAGTTGAGAATGGAGGAGAAGGGATTGTGGTGTGGCCATCCTCCCCCGGTAGCTGATTTCTTGCTTTCTGTCTCTCTGGTGAGCACACAGACTACAGCAAAGATCTCTTTCTCAAAAGAAAAAAAAAAAAGGAAATTGAAAAATAGGTTCTAAATATCATGGAAATGCAAAAGACATATCCAGAAAAATTTTGAAAAAGAACAAAGTTGGAGGGCTAACACTGCCTGATTTCAAGAGTTATTATGAAGTTACATTAATCAAGACATATAGTATTGTCTTGACATAAAGATAAATGAACAGATCAATGGAATGGACGAGATACCACAAATAGACTCACACAGATATATCCATTTCATTGCATGACTATACCACAGTTTATTTATTCACTCACCTGTTGATGGATATTTGGGTTTCCAGCTTTTGGAATGATTGCAATTAGAATTGCTATAACATCAGTAGACATATTTATTTAAGATTTAATATACACTTTCATTTCTCTTGGATAGAAACCTAGTATCTGATTTTTGACAAAGGTATAATGTCAATTCAGTGAAGAAAAAATAATCTTTAACAAGTAGTGCTAGAACAACTGGTTATCTACATCCAAAGGAGTGAATTTGAACTCTTACCACATATCACATACAAAAATATTAATTCAAAGTGAATAATACCTATAAATGTACAACCTAAAAGTATAAATATTCTAGAAGAAAGAATAGGATAAAACCTTTGTGACCTTGGATTATGTAAAGATTTCTGAGTTGTTATATCAAAAACAATCTGTAAAAGAACAAACTGATAAATTGGAATTAATCAAAATTTTAAAATTCTATATTAAGATACAGTAAAGAGAATGAAAAGATAATCTACAGACTGGTAGAAAATGTTTGCAAATAATTTTTCTGATAGCTAAGTATATCCAGAATACTTTTTTTTTTTTAACGCAAACTCAAGGGATCGGCTGGTGGCATGGTAGTTATGGTGCTGGACTCCCACATGGCCAACTGAGATTTGAGTCCCGGACCTGGTGGCTTGCTTTCTCATTTTTTTTCTCTTGCTTTCTGATATAAGCACGTGTGCCCTACAGCAAGTTAAAAGATGATGATAATAATAAATAAAATTAAACAATTCTTAAGAAAAACTACAACTCAATAATAAAAAACCAAATAACCCAATTCAAAGATGGGCGAAAGTTCTACAAAGACGCTTAAACAAAGAAGATATATAAGTGGCAAATAGGTACGTGATAAAAAGATGCTCAACATAAATACTTATCAATAGAAATGTAAGTTAAAATCAAGAGATAGCACTAGACATCTATGAGAACAGCTAAAATTTAAAAGACCAATCTCACTAGGTGTTGGTGTGGATACAGCAACGAGTGGAACAACTGGAACTGTTATATGTTGCTGGTGGAAATGTAAAATCTTACAATCACTTTGTCGGCTTCTTAAATAATTTGTCAGTTTCTTAAAACGTTAAATATGTCTCCCAGAGTTTCCCCAGTGTTTTTCAGGAGCAGTTTTATAGTTTGAGGTCTTAGATTTAGATCCTTGATCTACCTTGACTTGATTTTTGTCAACAGTGAGAGGTAGGGGTTCAGAGTCATCTTTCTATAGGTGGAAATCCAGTTTTTCCAGCACCATTTGCTGAAGAGGTTTTCCTTTTCCCACTAGATTGACTGGTACCCCTTGTCAAAAATCAGTTCACGGTATGTTTGAGAATTTATTTCTTCTTAAATAAGACCCCCAAAGCACAGTCGATAATCCCCAAAATAGACATCAGACTAAGAAATTTCTGCATGGCAAAAGACACAGTAATTAGTGTGAATCAACAGCCCTCAGAATGGGAAAATATTTTTGTTAATTATGCATCTGATAAGGGTCTGATAACCAGAATACACAAAGAACTCAAGCTGCTGTTTGGAAAAAAAAAGATGATCAACCCTATTAAAAGATGGGAGAAGGAGTTGAAAAAACACTCTATAAAGATGACATACGAATAGCCAAAAGGCATATGAAAAAAAAATGCTCAGCATCCCTCATCGTAAGGGAAATGCAGATCAAAACAACATTGAGATACCACCTAACCCCGGTCAGAATGTCTAAGATTAAAAAAACAAAAAAGGTAAGTGTTGGTAGGGGTGTGGTGAAAGGTAAACGCTTTTACACTGCTGGTGGAAATGTAAATTGGTCCAGCCACTGTGGAGAACAATTTGGAGATTCCTCAAAAATCTACAAATAGAACTACCATAGGACCCAGCAATCCCACTCCTTGGTATCTACCCAAAGGAGAGAAGAATTCTTCATCAGAAAAGTGCTTGCACATCAATGTTTATTGCGGCACTATTCACGATTGCTAAGACATGGAGCAAATCCAAATACCCCCGTACGGATGAATGGATTGAAAAACTGTGGCATGTATACTCTATGGAATACTATTCAGCCATAAAAAAACCGACAAAACCCTGGCTTTTGACAGAAAGTGGAAGAACATGGAAGATTTACTGCTGAGTGAAGCAAGCCAGGCTATGAAGGAGAGACATTGTATGTCCCCACTTAATATATACCGAGTGTCTGCACTCTATGACTGAAACTGATTGATCTAAAGCTGTACAAACACAAGAGATGGGGGTTAGTGCCAGAAGTGGAGTGTGTGGAGAAGAGAGATCTAAGGAAGGACATTTGGAAAAGGAATACGGAGACAGCGTGCATTGACGGGATGGGGAGGTGTGGTGTTATTGGTGGAAGATATTTTGATCAATTGGACTGGGGAGAAATGTTCACATATTGAAATGTTCACTTTGTAAGCTAAATAATATGATGGAATGTATTTTAAATATTTTTTAAAAAGTTAAATATGCACTTACCATATGATCTAGTCATTCTATACTAGGTATCTATCCCAGAGAAATGCAAGCGTTAAGTCCGTACAAAATCTTGTATAAACTTGAAACAAATGTTCATAACAAATTTAAATGTAATAATTACCTAAACTGGAAACCCAAATGTCCATCAACATGTGAGCGGATAAATTGTGTTTGTCCATGCGACAAAATATTACATAATAGTAAAATGGAATAACTATTGATATTTATAGTAACACAGTGAATCATAAAAATGTTAAAAGAAGCCAAACCAAAAAGTATGTACACTGTGCAAACTATATGATTTCATTTGTAAAACTTTAAGAAATATGGGTGCAATGATAAAGCACGATGCTCTGTAAGGCAATCTCATATGGAAAGTTTCCTGGTTCAAGTCTGGTAACCTGAATATGCTAGTGCATGCATGCCCATGATCCAGGGCTTTCTGAAGTCTAGGGGTTGAACACAGTATCATGACTCTGTTGGGGGTGTCCCCTCTCTCTTTCTCTCTCATGTTCATGGAAGAAAGAAACAAAGAAAGTTTAGGAGAAAAGTTGCAGGAAGTAAAAACTAATGGATAGTGGTAGAAAGTAGCTAAATAATTGCCTAGAGCGTGATTGATGGGAGCTAGAATTCCAAAAGTGTATGAAAATTCTTCTGGAGGTGATGGGTATGTTTATTATCAAGTTTTAGTTATGGTTATACAGGAGTATGCATATGTCCAAAAGTTATACATTTATACAATTAAATATGTACCCCTTAGGGCATGTCTATTATATAGTAATAATACAGTTTGGTTTTATTTTATTTTAAGACAAAAAGCATGTGTGTGGGGGGGTTGGGCATGATTTTGATAGGGTCTCACCATATCGTGATCCTTTCTATCCCAGTCCCCCAGTTCTCTAGGATCACAGGTGTTTGCCACCACACTCTCCTGCTTAGGTTGGGCCAGGAACTCCATGTGGCCTCAGCCATTTGGCAGCAGTGCCCTTCCATTTGCACCAGTACAGCTAGGCCACTAATAAAACTGTTTTTAAAAATACTTGCTGTATGGTTCAAGTCCCAGACCCAGTGGTTTAAAACTCATGCCAGGCACGTGTGCATGTGTGCCCATAATCCCAAGAGGAGAATGGAGGAGAAGGGATTGCAGCGTGGCCATCTCCCCAGGGGTGATTGCTTGTTTTCTGTCTCTCCGTCTTTCCAATGCACACACATGCCTATAGAAAAAAAACTCTAAAAAAAAAAAACAACTTTCTGTGATCCACATGACAGTGGTATATGTGATTACAATAGTATGTATATTTTGTCTTATTGTGTGCTATATTATGCTATTTAAAAAAACCGGTAGTAAAGGAAGATTCTGTTACTTAACTTTCCTTATTTGTCCTTCTTCACTCTGTCTCCCCCAAAGATTTATCTCAATCCTGCCAACCCCATCAAATAAGCATCTTAATTTATTTCCCCTAACCTCTAACTTCTTTTTTTTTTAATTTTTTTTATTTTATTTTTCCAATTTATTTGCATTCATTCACTGTACATCATTACAACATACAAAATGAGATTTTCCATCCAGAGTACACTGTATATTGTCTCAATCAAGCACATCAACAAACATATTATTAGCAAATGATCTTCCATTTCTTGTTTTCTGTATGTTTTGCTTTTTCTCCCCCATCCTTGGTTCCCTCTCTCTTACCCTCTGCCACCTCCTGTTCTCCTCCCACACTGTCTCTGTTATCTATTTCTATACCATTTTCCCCCCAACATTTTATTGAATCACCAAAGACCCTCATCAATCCAAATACCCTCCTAGCAAACACATGTGACACACACATTTCCATGAGCACAAGTCTAACTTTACGCATCCTATAAATTAGCACCTAACTGGGGCTACATATCCTACTGCAGTCATTGAATAGATACATTTTGTTTTCCTGAAACTTTTTTTTGTAACTCAATTTACATTCCTTCCCTAGGCATCATCACAGCACACAAAATGCGATCTCCCATCCAGTACATACTGCATAGTGACTCAATCATGCACATTACAAAAAAAAAAATTTCCAATTCTAGTTGCTAGAATTATTTCCACCCCTCTTTCTGACCCTCTGTCCCTTCCCACCCTCCTCTCACACCACCTCTAGTGTCCAAAATTGTCCTCCATTCCCTTCCCACCCACATTGCATTGATCACACAATTTCCTACATAACCTAACTACTTTCAATGGTGAGTTCAC
>NW_006160208.1:2363287-2363614 GCF_000334495.1 Tupaia belangeri chinensis | reverse complement strand
GTCATCTGATGGATGGTGTGTTTCTTTCAAATTCTTGAAGTTCAGCCTGAATGTTCAGGAGCAAGCAGACAGAGGTGATCTAGAATCTCTTTGCCGTTCTGTTGTGATCGCTGGTGCAGCAGATTCAGTAGATAGGGGGGAATATTTCAACCCTATTAGTATTTGAATGTTTAGCTACAGTGCTCTTAGATCTGTCTAAAAACACATTGAAAGGATATTGGAGGGCGGAGAGACAAGAAAAAAGAAAACGAGACAGAGAAAAACAATGAAAAGAGAAAAAAAACGTAAAAATTAAAAATTTGTAATTACTGTTCTTTTTTTTAAAAA
>NW_006160208.1:2350180-2362943 GCF_000334495.1 Tupaia belangeri chinensis | reverse complement strand
TCCCTTAAAAATCTAGTTCACGGTAGCCATGTGGTACCTTGTTCTGAAGGCCCGTGGCTTCTTCTCCTAACTTCTTGAAAGAATACTCTTTGTTCCCTGTTAATCCACTCAGACCTTTAACTCCTTACTTAATTAATTTACAGTAGTTAATTACGTCAAACCCAAAACCTTTCCCTCAACCCTTATCCTTCTCAGCTTTCCTGAGCTATATGAAATTGCTGGCTTGGGAACCAGCAGTTAGCATAATGGCTATGTCACTGGACTCCCACATAGTCGACCGTGGTTCATGTCCCGGACCTGGTGGCTTAAAACTCACGCTGGGCACGTGTGCGTGCGTGCCCAAGATCCTGAAAGGAGAATGGAGGAGAAAGGATTGCGGTGTAGTGTAACCATCCCCCCTGGGGGGTGATTTCTCGCTTTCTGTCTCTAATGTCTCTCTCTGTCTGTCTGGGGTCCCTTTGGGCAAAATCTCTCCAAAAAAAAAAAAAATTGCTGGCTTGACTTCTATGTTCAGGTTTTCTTGAAAGATTTGTCTTGGGTCTGCATGGTACTCTGTCCCATGCCTTCCTGTACTGAGAGTCTGTGTCAGCACATGATAATATTGATACGCCATCCTCATTTTCTGTGAAAGTTAGTTGTTGTTGTAAGTATGAATCTTTATTATAGCAGACCCTTGGCGTTTGAGTATTAAACATTTGTGTTTCTCACTGTTGAAGAACAATGCCAATGTTTTATTAAGTGACTTAGCTGAAAATTTGAACTGTGAGCATTATGAGACCAATGTATGGGAGTGAATCACAACCAGCAGCATCTCCCATACTGCAGCTGCTGGTGGGAGGTCATGTTCCTGATTAATCTTCTGGTGGCTAACAATTCTGACCCTGTAGAGTGGCCAGGACTCTAGGCTTTATTCTTCATTACTGAACAATGGTTGTTTTGCTAGAAGGCCTAACAATATCCTGTTGCAATAATCAAATGAAAAGATATATGGAAAAGGACTTTAGATATTAAATAATGCTGTACAAATATAAGGCTTAGTTCTTGGATGCCATGACACTCCAACCTTACTCCCAAACTTCAGAAACCAAGTCTTGAATTTAGGACCAAATGGAGCTACCATGACCTCCAGTGGGATATCTGTACCAGAAGATAGACTCTTTGGTGAGAGAAGAAGAACGAAAACAAAGTTGTCCTCCTCCACTTTTGAGGTATTTTTCTTCCTATAACTTGTTCCAACCTGCCTCCTGTAATGGGTATGGGTTGGTGGAGGATGAAGTGAACTGGTCTTGTGGCCGTCTGGCTTCAGCTATCTGCTGTCATTTCCACCTGGTAGAGCCAGGTACCCAGCCAGGTGATCAGGAGTGGATCTTGCCCTCTTTAAGAGGACTGACATGTCATGATCAAATTCACATGGCATTCTGATGGAGACTCAAGTCATTATTTCACTTAAGAGAGACTGAGAGTGAACTGAGACCAGTTCATTCCCTTGTTTTATATTCTAAGGATTCCATGTGAGAAGAGATCCTATGTGGGTATCCCTTCTTCCTTTAACTCTCCCATGTGTTTGCCCTCTCTTTTTTTGCTATATGTACTTCTTTGAGCCCTTCTCCGATAAGCAACCACACCCCTGTCTCCTTGAAAAGCTTCACTCCCATTCAGAGTAAAGGAGTTTCCTGCCCTGCTCTCTTACAATTTGCAGACTACCACCTCAGGGAGATCTTAGTAAGCATTATCATCTGTATAGGCTTCTACTGGCCTTGAGCTCTCAGGAGTGCCTAGTCCCAAAAGTGAGCTCCCAAAAGTGAGGGAAGCAGTAGAAACTTTCTCTACAATTTGACTCAGGCTGGATTCCACCTGAATCTACTTAACGGAAAATACCCACAGATGCAAGAATTTTCTTCCAGGTACTGACATTCTAGACTTAGGCAAAGGATATGTGCTCTTTCTATCTATATGGCTTTGCCTCTGCCACTCACGAATATAACTCATTATAGTGACAAATATGTGGAGATTAATTTGACTGCAAACTTGCACGGGGTAAGAATGCCCCTGCCTGATACAGCCACAGTGGGGTGGAGGAGGAGCTAAGAAAAGCCACAGCTTGTTCTGTCATACTTTGAAAGACTTGGTGTTTCTTGGAATGTAACTGGCCATGGAGCAAAGTGGACTAAGGAGGTAGCAGTGAAGCGATGGCTCTGGTTTAAGGTTTAAGGGAAGGTATCCTGGAGAAGTCTGTGTTGTTCAGCCCAGATAGCTGAGATAGAAAGGTAGATGTTGTTTGGAAGGAGCAGCCAGTGAATGGAGGAGAGGGATAACTTAACATTGGAAGAACTTCAATATCTAGGAGTTCTCTAACAAACACAGTAAGAGTAATAAACCACATACCAAGATGCTTTATGCATTTATTCTAATTGCTCTCTTGGATTTACTGGTCAGATACAGAGGAAGCATCACTGTTCAAACTCAGAAGGCTTTTGGGGACAACTTTCAAAGTTTTTAATAGGATTAGATTTCCTTCCAGCATAAACAGAACTTTTTAAAAAATGCATCAGGCCATTATTTTTTTTAAGAATTATTTTATTTAACTGTATTTATTTATTTATCTAGTTAGTTTAATTTGACCAGAGAGGGACTGAGTGAGAGAAAGAGAGGGAAAGTGAGAAAGCAAGCCACCAGGTTCTGGACTCGAAGTGCAGTTGGCCATGTGGGAGTCCAACACCCTGAACCACCATGCCACCTGCCAGCCCCCAAGGCATTACATTATTAATATTTTTGTTACTTCTGTGTCATTTCTTTTCTTAAGCAACTAACATTACTTGCATTACTATAGGTAAAGCTTGTAATCTCCCTGGATCTTAGTTGTCTCATCTGTATGGTGGAAGCTGAGTATAGAAGGGAAAAGCCAAAGATGTGAAGTTCTCAGCTCAACCCTGCCACTAATTAGCTGTGTGATTTGGAGTTATGAACACTTTCAGGGCAAAGTAAATTGTCTTTGGGTCTCCGCTGGAATATATTTTCAGCATGTCATAGAGAAGCAGGGCCCATGTCCCACACGGCAAACGTTCAGGGCCTACCTGTCACATCCTGATAGTGTTAGGAGGTGCATTAGAAAACTAGCTTTGACCCTGATGTGCACAGCTTCTATGAAGGCCAGGAGATTTCCTGTGGTTGTTACTATGGAAGGGACATAATGACTTTCAGATATGGGTCGCAGGTTGAACATGTCTCTAATATCCTTCTCTCCTGAAATGGCTCTAAAACTATAGGAAAGGAGATTTTTGAGGACATTAGGGACTCAACAGACAGAAGGAAGCTGAACCCTTAGTCAGCAGCAAGGAAAGCTGTTTCATACCAAATTCCCTGGAAAGTCATGAATTGGTAGCACTATTTCTGGGAATGGAGGTCAAGGAAGGGTCTAAATGAGGAGGATTTGATAAAAGGTATAATTGTAAAAGTTTGTTTGTTTTGTCCATGAGTGAGAGAGGGAGACAGAGAGAAGGGGGTGGGGGAGACTTGCTAACAAGGTTTTTTTTGTTGTTTTTGTTTTTGAGAGAGATTTTCACTGTAGAGCGTGCGCTCGCCAGACAGACAGAGAGAGACATAGAGACAGAAAGCGAGAAATCACCCCCCAGGGGGGATGGTCACGCCGCAATCCCTTCTCCTCCATTCTCCTCTCGGGATCTTGGGCACGCACACACACGCGCCCGGCGTGAGTTTTAAGCCACCAGGTCCGGGACACGAACCACGGTCGACTACGTGGGAGTCCAGCGACATAGCCATTATGCTAACTGCTGGTTTTCATGCCACGATCTACTCTTAGTTTCAACCAGCCCGGTCATAGGCACACGTGTCCCAGCATGGTCAAGGTTTCGGAACGCACACCTGGAACCTTCCCATGTGGGTCAGCCTCACAGAGTGCTGCATTAGCACTGTATCCCCATCTGGCCCCTGATGAAATCTTTTCAGAAGCAGTTTGACCCTCAGATGATCTCCTCCAGTTTGCAGTCAGGCATTTCTCCTCATCTAAACTCACAGAATATTAGATTATGCTCTGTGAAAAGAATAGGGGGCAGTAGGCATAGAAGGAAGAGGATGCTCTACTATAAGTAGGTAGATTAAATAAAGAAATCCATCAATACTGAGTTCTGAAGACCCAAGTCTTCCCACCCTCCTCAGCTCCCCAAACAGTGGCAGCCTAGCCAGGCTACTGTCCTCCAGGTAGGTGACCAGAAAAGTCACCTAGGACAATGAATAGCCTAAGAAGAAAATTTTAAAGACAATCATTTAGAGTTTTCTGATAAACAACTCAGCAGATGACCCTAGGGTGAAGTTCACTATTGACAAGCCCTGGTTACATATTCAGAGTCTCATTTACTTTATTTTATTTTTTTTTTTTTGGAGAGATTTTCACTGTAGGGCGCGTGCGCTCGCCAGACAGACAGAGAGAGACATAGAGACAGAAAGCGAGAAATCACCCCCCAGGGGGGATGGTCACGCCGCAATCCCTTCTCCTCCATTCTCCTCTCGGGATCTTGGGCACACACGCACACGCGCCTGGCGTGAGTTTTAAGCCACCGGGTCCAGGACGCGAACCGCGGTCGACTACGTGGGAGTCCAGCGACACAGCCATTACGCTAACTGCTGGTTCCCATAGTCTCATTTACTTTTATGAGCATGTGATTAAAAATGATCAGACATGTGAGAGAAACCCTAACATAACAGATCCAGAACAAGATAAACCAACATTTGAAAGGAAAAAAAGAAAAGAGATAATAGACAAAAACAACACAAAAGTGTTTTAAAAAGGAAATTCTTAAAACAAAACAAACTATCGGGCTAGCCAGTGGCACGGTAGTTAAGATACCAGATCCCACAGGGCCAACCGTGCAGGTCAAGTCATGGACCCAGTGGCTTGTAAAACATGCTGGCATGTGTATGTGCAGGCCCCAAATCCTGAAAGAAGGGGAGAAACAGAGAAGGGATTGAGTGTTAGAGGAGTGTGGGAGATGACCCACAATATCTCTGCAGATCTGTTTCCCTGATCCTCACCAAGCAACCTGCACTTTTGTTGATGGAACTGGATATTACAAAGGCCTCCCAGTTTCTGAAGGACAAGTACATCTGGGCTGAGCTGCAGGGTTTCAACTAAGAGTTCACAGGTGTGTGTGGGAGGAGAGGTGCCACGCTCTCTGCAGCTTCGTATTTCTCTGGTGGTATATTCCCATTTGGCTAATTTGTTGGAGATTTCTGCAACTGTAAGCTTGTATGCTTTATTTTACTGTGAGATACTTTTATGCCATTTTCTGCTCTACTGCTGTGTTTTGCAATGTGGTATCCACAAAAAGAGATTTGAACTCATATTTATGAATATGCGTTTCTCCCTTTCTGTAGCAGTTCATTGGGAGCTGAGGTTTTCTATTACCTTTGAAAGTATTCAGATGTTTTGCTACTGTGCACCCAGACCTATCTAGACAGTCAATGTGTGGAAGCTGAGAAGCAAGGTGAGAAAGTCAGGTAAAAGAAAAGGAAATGAAAGGAAAAGGACGACAACAACAAAAACAATAAAAGGGAGAAAAATTAAAAATGAAAACGCAATAAATGAAAACTGCACAGCAAATGAATTCTGAAAATAGCAATATAAAGGAGAGGTGGTCAGAGATAGGAGATAGTATTTATAGATTTTAAAATTTATATTTATGTGTGTGTGTGTGTATAAAGCATATGAAGAAAAAAATCTGGAAAGGGTGATAGAGAGTGCCAAGGACCAACCTCGGCGGGAGTGGGTTGGCTCGACGGAGGCGACGCTGGAAGGAAAGGAAGACTAAGGCCTCATGCCTTTTCATGAATGTCCTCAGCCGGACACTCCCAGAGATCGCTAGGAATCATCGTGCCTTTTTATTGAAAATGCGATACATGCAAGTAAATGGGAGAGGGGCTACGTGTACTAATTATCAATTCATGAAGTTTTAACAATAGAAACCATTCAGGGTTTGATTAAGGGCAGGTCTATTAATCATCGATACAGTTCAACAATTATTTGATTGATGAAAGCAGGTTCCTGGTAACTTCAAGCAGTGCAGTTTCAGGAAACAATTCCAGCAAGCAGAGTTAACTGTCAGCCGATGTTCAGCAGCAGCCGTCTTATGATTACTAAAAGAAAATCTCAAGCATAGATATTAGTTCTTATGGATTTTCATAAAGAATGATACTTATATAATTCTATAAGGATCTAAAACTTAAGGAATCCTAATATATTTACCTATCCTGAAGGGGTGGAGTTAGTGTTCACTTGATGAGGGCGGGGATACAGCCTTTTCAACTGGTGGTGAAGTGACTAATAAGTTAATGAAAAACTTTAAAATGGGTTTATGGTGTTGTGGATACACTTGTGTAGCCTATGGCACCACTGTTATGTATTTTGTTAGAACATTAGTTACCATGGGACGAGAGCATCCTGGGCCAGTTTCGGCCTAGTCCTATTGTACGTGAAAAGATTATTTATATTAAATGTGTCTTGAAGGGCCTTCCAAAGATCAAGAAGAACTTTAGCACACCCTTTATTGTGCCCAATGAAGCATTGTAATTAACAGTAAGTGGTCAGGGTAAAGGGGAGCGGTCGAGGGGACTTTTTGGGAAATCTTACCACACACTCAAGATGTATGAGGGAGCTATGTAATTCTTTTATAGTAGTATATCGGGGAGTCAGAGGGGGGTCACTTCCTAGCAAGGCTATCACAGTCCCGGAGCAAATAGCAAGCGGCCTTGCCAACATGCTAAGTGACCCAAGCTTGTTCCAAAGTCAGGGGGCATACAGTAGCAGCCTTGCCAACTTACTGAACTGACCAGAAGCGATGCTCAAAGGTCAAAGGGCTCAGACGGGTCCTGGAGCCCCACCAGGTTGGACTCCTCCAAGAAAGAAACAGAGACAGAAAGAAGACAGAGACTGCCCTACCTCGCTTTGCTAGGTGTTGGGCCAGAAGACGAGGTTTGGAGCAGGGGCTTGGCTTTTACAGTTAAAGGAACAGGTCTGGGTCCACCTCAGATGCACATGAATTCTCGCTTCACTAGGTGTGGGGCTGGAAGACTTTCTCTTTTTTAAGAGAGATTTTTGCTGTAGGGCACATGCACTCACGAGAAAGAAAGAGAGAGAGAGAGAGAGAGAGAGAGAGAGAGAATGAGAAATCACACCCCAGGAGGGATGGCCACGCTGCAATCCCTTCTCCTCCAGCAATCCCTTCTCCATTCTCCTCTCAGGATCTTGGCACACATGCACACATACCCAGCTTGAGTTTATGCCATCTGCTGGTCCTTAGAAAGTTCCCTTTTAAAATTCAAAGCAAAACTCAGCATCAGTGATGTGACAGACACAGAGAGGAAGTGGAGAGGAGCACGTTCCCAAAGGTGAGAGAAGGCACCAGCCACATGTGAGGTTCTGTCTTCATTCATGACGAGGCACTGGATATAACCTGGAATCTCATTTTAGCTGTTTATATGTAATGAGGCTGAAGAAGAAACTTTGTCTACTATCTTGAGAGTAAAAAGTGTTATAAAGAGATGATTAAATGATCAAATACATGTCCAAAGTTTAAACTTTCTGATGTGGAACCTAAACAAAAATAACATAAGGAAAATACTAAATGTGAGAGTGGCAACTTGGCAAACTCAAAAGTTGTCCACTTGAGTAACCTGTCTCCACTGGTTTCAGCTTATGATCACATAGAGTCTAGCCTTACCTTGGTATACTCAGGTGAGAAAGCATTCAGGAGATGTCAAAGGGTGACTAAATAAACGAGCTAAACAAGACTCATAGGGTGGAGAACAAACGTATTACGTTAGAAGACTCCAAAGAACTCTAAAGAATCACCTGCTAACTAAGGCATACACACCTGAGCCGCTATGTGAGCTAACTGAAAATGTTTCCAAGGAAATGAGCAAGGAATTCAAGTAAATCAATCCATTTCTAAGGATTTTATTTTTTTTTCTTTTTCACTAAGTCCATTTTGGTTTTGAGCTATTTTTCCCATACTCTGTTTAGACTTTAATTCCATAGTGTAATGACTCTAGCTTTGTATCCGCCCATCTCTGGTTTTAGCTGGCTGGCCAATGAATCAAACACCATCAAAGATTCTCACTTGTCTTGCTAAAATGTAAAACACTAAAGAGAATTAAGTGTAAAGATAATCCTTTACTTGATCACACAAACTTAAGGATTACTTTTCCCTTTGGATCATGATGTTATAGGTATTTAAATTGCGAAGACCAAAATAACAATAATTTCTTGCAGTAGAAGTGAGGTTTTCTGTGCATGACTGATAATCTGCATTCTTTTTTAAGATTTTCTTTTCACCATAGGGCACTGGCTGGAGAGAGACAGAAAAAGAGGGGTAATGAGAAATCAACCCCCAGGGAGGTGGCCATGCCACAGTCCCTACTCCTCCATTCTTCTCTCAGGACTTTGGGCATACATGCGCTCATTCTCTGCATTATTTCCAGGCCACCGGGTTGGGACTTAACTGCGGAGTCAGCCATGGAGGATCCAGTGCTTTAACTACCATGCCACCTATTGGCCCTGATAATCCACATTTTTAAGCTAAATTTTAAAAATGCATGTTTTTAAATTTGTGTATAGTAAAATGGACATGGACTCCCACATAGCCAACTGTGGTTCACGTTCCGGACCTGGCAACTTGCTTTTTCACTTTCTCTTTCTTGCTCTGTCCTTCTCTGGTCAAATTAAAAAAAAAAAAAAAAAAAAAAGTTAAACGATTCTTTAAAAAAAGTACATTTTTTGATATACAGTTCCATGAGTTTAAATACATGCATAGATTCATGTACCCACCATGTTCAGATACAGAGCAGTTCCATCATCTCAAATTCCCTCATGCTGCTCTACCAATCCCTAAAAGCCACTGATCTGTTCTTTGTTCCCATAGTTTCGCCTTTTCCAAAATGTCATATAAATGAAATAATTCAGAATGTAGCTTTTTTTGCTTAATTTCTTTCACTTAGTTTAATATACTTGAGATTCAGGTGTTGCATGTATCATCTGTATGTGTACATGCATGTATGTGTGCAGATATGCAATGTATAATACATATTCCATAGTTATACACAGTCATGGGTTGCTTATAAACTGGAATATGTTCTGAGAAATCTGGCATTGGAAGATACCCTTGCAATACAAACATCACAGAGAGTTCTTACGTGAACCTAGTGGCATAGCCTACAACACACTTGGCTATATGTTGTTGCCTATTGCTTAGGGGCCATGATAGCACTAGGTGACAGGAATTTTCCAGTTCCATTATAATCTTAAAGGACCACTGTCTTATTGCAGTTCATTGTTGACTACATTATGTGACACATGACTGTATATATGTGTGTGTGTTTATGTGTGTGTGTGTGTCTATATATATATAATATAAACTTTGCATCTTGAAATAATTATAGCATCAAGGAAATCACAAAGTTAATACTAAGTGATCTTTTTTCTCCAGTGCTTACCTCTTTTTTATTCTTTCTTTAATTAAAAATTTAAATAAAGGTTTTTGCTATAGGGCATGTGCACTCACCAGAAAGACAGAGAGAGACAGAGTGACAGAAAGACAGAGAGAGACAGAGAGACAGAAAGACAGAAATCACCCACAGGGGGAATGGCCACACCACAATCCCTTCTTCTCTATTCTCTTCCTGGGATCTTGGGCATGTGTGCACATGCATCTGGCATGAGTTTAAGCCACCGGGTCCGGGACTCGAACTGCAGTTGACTACATAGGAGTCCAGCGACATAGCCATTACACCAACTGCTGGTCCCTCCGTGCTTATCTCTTACATAATTGTTGTATGATATCAGAATCAGGCAAGAAATGGACATTGGCACCATGTTGGTCATTTTATCACATGTGCAGATTTTTATAAGCTCCATACCACCCATCCCATCACTGCAAAGATCTATCTAGAGCAATGCCTTGTAGTAACCTCCTATTCTTACCCTTGCCCACCAGTCCTACCCCATGGCAACTATTAATCTGTTTTCCAACTCTACAATTTTGTCATTGCAATGCTATATAAATGAAATCATGTGTATCACAGTAAATGACCTTTGAGATTAGGTTTTTTTTTGGGGGGGGGGGTGAGAGGTTTTCGTTATAGGCCATGTGCGCTCTCCAGACAGACAGAGAGACATAGAAACAGAAAGCGAGAAATCACCCCCCGGGGGGGATGGTCATGCTGTAATCCCTCGTAATCCCTTCTCCTCCATTCTCCTCTCGGGATCTTGGGCACACACACACACACGCCCGGCGTGAGTTTTAAGCCACTGGGTCCGGGACGTGAACCGCGGTCGACTACGTGGGAGTCCAGCAACATAGCCATTACACTAACTTCCCATGAGATTATTTTTTTTTCTCCTTAGTATAATGTCCTTAAGACGTTGTTATGTGTATCCATAGCTCATTCCTCTTCATTACTGAGGTATATTCCATTGTATATATTTTGCAGTTTGTTTATACATTCACCTGTATTAACAGGTGTTTGGACCGTTTCCAATGTCTGGCATTTATAAATAAGCTTCTATAAATAAGTTTATACAGATCTTATATGAATATAAGTCCCATTTTGCTTGAGCAGTACATGGGAGATGGATGGATGAGTCATATAAGTGAATATCTATCTTTGAAAGAAACAAGGAACTGATAAACTGTTTTTCAAAGTGGCTGTACTATCTGATTTATTCCCAGTATGTGAGGGTCACCATTTGGTAAAGTTTTATTTATTTTTTATTTCTTTATTTTAAGGCATTCTAGCAAGTGGCAAGTGGTATTTCATTGTTTTTAATTTGCATTTATTGGGATAGGATTGAAATAAGAAAGAAGAAAACTCAGTTTGAAGAAATATTACTTTGATTTCCTGACTTCATATAAGGGGTCTTCAAAAAGTTTGTGGAAATGTGTATTATGAAAAAACTGTGCATGAATTTCAAACTTTTTTTTTTTTTTTTGGAGAGATTTTCACTATAGGGCGCGTGCGCTCGCCAGACAGACAGAGAGAGACATTAGAGACAGAAAGCGAGAAATCACCCCCCGGGGGGATGGTCACGCCGCAATCCCTTCTCCTCCATTCTCCTCTTGGGATCCTGGGCACGCACGCACACGCGCCCGGCGTGAGTTTTAAGCCACCAGGTCCGGGACGCGAACCGCGGTTGACTACGTGGGAGTCCAGCGACATAGCCATTACGCTAACTGCTGGTTCCCGAATTTCAAACTTTTTGAACCAAAATAAACTTGTATTTGTATCCCATTTTCCATGAATATTTTAAAGTTCTCTCATATTTGTATTATCACTTACCAATGAATCTGAAAAAGATCATGTTGCCAGGCCCAACCTCCACCTCAGGAACACAAAAATGGAAATCAACGTCTGCTGACCTTTTTTTTTTTATTTTTATTTTTAATAGGCCACAGATTAGTTTATTTTTAACACCTATTATGCTATGAATTCATGGGGAATAGCTCAGGCTCTTTTCTATTAGTTCTCACAAAGTGTGCTTCTCTGGGTGGAGCAGGATGGCACTTCAGTTGAACCCAGGTACCTTTCTCTTTGGCTTTCTTCTTTTTCTGGTCATATCCTTTACGCGTTTTAGGAAGCTATCTCTGCTCTTAGAATGCTTAATATGCTCAATACCCACATTAATTCTCTTGGCAAGAATCTTGCCCTTAACTTGTTTGTTCACAACAATGCCAACAGCATGCTAGGTAACAGTGTAGACTCTTTCAGTTTTGCCATGGTAACATCTGTGGGGCATTCCTTTTTGAACAGTACCCATTAATTTGATGTCTACAATATCACCTTTCTTGTAGATTTGCTTATATGTTGCCAAAGGAACCACTCCATGTTTTCTAAAAGGCCTAGAGAACATATATCGGGTGCCTCTCCTCTTTCCCTTTGTGTTCATCATTTTGGTTAATTACTGGAAGATGGCGGTTCTGGCCAAAAGCTCATCTGCTGACTTTTTAAACTCAAAGAGCTCTGGAACTACAATGTGGCCTCAAGTATGCTGAGTAGCAATGTCCAGTTCAGCATGTGCTGTCACCACTGGGCCTGGACTAAAGTATTTTGTTTTTCTTTTGTAATTGAGATTTATTGGTTGTGTCAAGGATGAGTACAGACATTTCAGTTTGTACCCAATTCTTAACATACGTACCAAAAATTTAAAAAGTCAAGTATAGTGATTCTTTTTAAGTTATTCCAGTGACATTCTAGCTTCAAATTTGTAGGCAAATTTTCCTTAAGAGGATATCAGGAACCACTGTCTTCAGATGTTGAAAGCTGTTATGTAAGTCCCACCAAATCACAATTTAGTATCATACAGACTACATACTTCAAATTTCCAATCTTTCACAGCACATAAACAGAATTATTAGGAAAACTGTACTACCACGACCAAAGATGTTACAGAGCACACATAATTCTGACATGGAGAGCAGCAATCAAAGAGTGGTTTTCTTTAGGAAACACTACTACTAAAAAACACACTAGAAGTCATTTAAAATATTCAAAGAAGGTTCCACATGGCTCCAGCAAACTAGATATTTCAGGGAATGAAGATTTTCTACTGATAATTCAGCCTTCAGCAAATGAGCTAGCGGTAGGGAGTCCCCCCCACACACACACACCCTGCCTTCTATCTCTGTTTCTGTGTCTCTGTTTTCTTTCTCTCCCTACTTCTGTCTTCCTTTTTTTTTTTTTTTTTTTTTTTGTATTT
>NW_006160208.1:2342428-2347930 GCF_000334495.1 Tupaia belangeri chinensis | reverse complement strand
GCGATCAAATTAAAATAAATAAATAAAGTTAAATAAAGTAATAATTTTCTTTTAAAAAAGAGTGGTTTTCTTTAGGAAACCATACTACTAAAAAATAATAGAAGTAATTTAAAATATCCAAGACACATTAAATGCGTGACTGTGACTCCAAACTGCCATTTAGTATGCTTTGTATTTAGGATATAAAAACTACCCACCTGTCCCCACCTATGGAATGTTAAGCTGACAGGCAAGAGAGTCAAAGCCTCCTATAAGTCAATTCCCCAATATATTCTGGTTATACTGAAAAATAAACAACCAGTAAATGATTTCACCTCTTTAAAAAAAGCATTTACACTTAAAAAATGGGATGAGGTGGGATTCTCTCCTTCTTAAAAATGACTCTAGAGCTACTAAAAAACTTGCATTTACAAAATAGTTGATAAAATATTCCTCTGGATTGTAGAAGAAGGGAGACAGGGACCATTGATAAGACATGGTATATGGTATTACTCAGACTTGACTTCTTTCTCACCTGCTTCATCAGAGGGTGGACTCTCCTCATTTTTAGTTTCTCCATTTTCTGCAGGTAAATCTTCTTTAGTGTCTCATTTGGCCACTTCAGCCTGTTTCCCCTTTGCTCCCCTTTTCCCTTTTGTTTGCACTCTTTGTCTGAAGATTTATCCTTCCCTGCCGCCTTTTTTGGCTTTGTCTCCACTTTTGCAGGAGGTTTAGCCGACAACCTCACCGATCTCCTTTTGGGCTCTTCCTTGGCTGCCCCCTTGGCTGAGCTGACCTTCCTCTTGGGCATCTTGGCGGTCGACAGAGTGCATGCTGGGTGCCTGATGAGGCCGCCACTCGCCTAGAACCCTTGCGGAGTTGAGCGGATAAACGCTACTGCTCCTCCCGCTGCCAGAGCTGCTGGAACTCGCCTGGACTAAAGTATTTTTAATGTCCCTTCAGAATCTGATCTTTCTGTGTTTCCAGTCTTTATGTAATGAACTCAAGCACTTCTCTGTGTATTTGGAAAGCTTGCATTTTGCATGTCAAGTTTTGTGCAGACTGGCTCCATGGTACAGGAAAGTGACATACTTGTTGCCAAAATAGTGACATGTTTTTCCACCCTATGTATTTGGATCCAGGCTGGTTTTAACCATCTAGGGATCAACTAAGTTTCAGGAACTTGACAGGTCAAGGAAACCTATGATGGATGGAGACAGAGGTGAGATAAGTCCCAGCAAGTTTCCAGAAGCTGGCTTGAGGGCAAGAGAGGACAGAGAGAAGGCAGACGGCAGTCAGAGGGTCCAAACCATCACCCTATGGGGCAATCTGGGGTCCAGGAAATACCTAACCAGGTAATGCACGGTCACAGGTCATGTGTCAGACAAGGAACAAGGAACTAAAAATCCACAGAAACCCAAGGGCAGACAGATCATCTCCTAGGAAACAGACAGGAGCTGTCACTAAGACAGAGCCCTTCCTACTGAAGTAATCTTCTCACTTGGCACCCGCTTCCTGCTGGGACAGCGGCCAGTACTGGAAGAGGCTCCTAGGCCTGTAGGTTGGGACCAGTGGTTGTGTGCTGCTGAGGAGCCACGGCCAGGCTCAGTGATGATGACGTGGAGGAGCCACTCGTGGGTCAGAACTGGGGGAGAGATAACCCCACCCTTCCCTTTTACTCCCTATACAGAGTATTGAATAGGTTTTTCTCCCTCTTCTTGCTCTGGGGATTAATGGACTAGAAATGGAAAGTTTGGAAAAGCTTGATGCATTGCAGAGTATAGATTAAGAGTCCAGAGATCAGTGGTACAGTTAGCAGAAAACTGAACTGCTGTGCCAGACACCACGTGACTGAACATGGATCAGATTCCCTGGTCAATCTGAAAACAAGCAGGGCACGTGTGTGTGTGCCCAAGGTCCAAGCTGGAAGGCTGTGAAGGGGTCACATTGTGACAGGACCCTGTCAGGGTGCCACTCTCTCACGTGCACATGCCATCATGAATAAAATAAATAAAACTTACAACAAAAGAAAAAGAATCAAGAAGTCGTCTAGCAATTTGACCTCAGCTTTGGGATCTGGTTTCTTTCTTCTTCTTCTATTTTTTTTTTTTTTTTTTTTTTTTTTTTTTTTTGCCATAAGGCATGTATACTTGTGGAGACAGACAGAGACAGAGAGAGCGAAAGTGAGAAATTACACCACCATTACCACCCCCACTTTCCATGGGGACGGCCACATCACAGTTCCTTCCCTTTCATTTTCCTCTGGGATCTTTGGGCACATACACATTACATACCCAGTGTGATCTCCAAGTCAGCGAGTGTGGGACTTAAACCATGGTCAGCTCTATGGGAGTCCAGCCTTAACCACCATGCCACCTGCTGGGCCTGGTTTCTTTATTCTTAAGTCAAAGGTTTTACCCAACTGAGATGTACCATGATTCTAGTCACTTCTGAATATTGGACGGGAAAACCACATTCTATCCTGCGTGAGGAGGTAAGAGGCAGCCTCCTTGCTGCCCTAGTTTAAGGCTGGCCTTTCACCAGGCACGGAAAAGTTCTGTGTGGTGGGATAAACAGAGACAAATTTCCCCTCACTCTAATTAAAAGAAAAATAAAACAAACTTCTAACCATTTAAATTTGGTAGGGTTTATTTGAGTAAAGAAAGATTTGTGAATCAGGCAGCACTGAGTCAGAAGAGGGTCAGAGACCTCTGCTCCACAGTGGGTGGGTGGCATTCCCAGATAAGAATTGGGAAGTGATGGTCAGAAAGAGCCTCAGTGGTTACAGCTGGCTATTCTCCTTAGTCAGACAAGACCGGATGGTGGTGCAGTGGTAAAACTCAACAGTCGGGGACTAGCAGGTGGCATAATGACTATGTCACTGGACTCCCATGTAGTCGACCACAGTTTGAGTCCTGGACCTGGTGGCTTAAACTCATGACAGGCATGTGCATGAGTGCCCAAGATACCGAGAGGAGAATGGAGGAGAAGGGACTGCGGCGTGGGCATCCTCCCTGGGGGATGATTTCTCACCTTCTGTTTCTCTGTCTCTCTCTTTGTGGCAAGCGCACACGCCCTATAGCAAACAGCTCTCAAAAAAATAGAATAAAACTCAACACTCTGAGGCAGTCCCACATGGGAAGATTCCTGGTTCAAGTCCAGAGAGCTTCCTGGATAAGCCAGGCATACATGCTCCCATGACCTGGGGTTGGCTGAAAGATGCAGGTGGAGTGCACTCTGAGGACCTTGTTGGGGTGCTCTCTCTCTCTGCCTCTCCCACTTGTGAAAGAAAAAAAGGAAGAACATGGTCTGATCAGTTGGCAGCCCATGATTGGCTGAAGCTTGGCTGCTATGCTTGCTAAGACTCACCTAGGAGTTACAAAATACACTCCTAAACTGGGCTCTCAGGTTGCAATTATAGGTAGGAATTTACTGTACAGAGGCGTCCCCAGGCCAAATTTAGGCCTTATCCTCATCATCAAATCAACAGCGGGCCAATAATTTAGGGTGGGACCCACCCTCCAGATGGCTCAGCTTGGAGCATTATCCAATAATAATAAGAAGAGAAGAGTATTTTGAAATTAAGATAGGCAGAGTAGCTACAAGTTACACCAATCAGAGGAATGCATGTGTGAGGCTAACCACTTTCAGTTTTCAGAAGGTAATACTTATGCTAATAAGATGAGCTTATGCTTACGAAAATTTCAGAGGCAACCAGCAGTGCTGGTTGAGGTGGAGAGACTGGCTTGGAGATGAGCACTCTGTGGTCCTTTTCTCCTCTCCCAGAACCTGAGCTGTCGCCACCCACCTGCAAGCCAGCAGAAGACAGATGGAGCATAAAGGCAGGCGGCCCAAGCCCCAGGCTGCGAGTCTTCCAGACTCCCCAGCTGCAGTGGGAGACAGGGACACCTTTGGCATCAGGCAAGGGGTTAGGCTTCCCCAGTTGACCCCTGGCAGCTGAGTTGGGTGGGATGTACCTGTGGGTTGCAGAGCAAATTGGTGCTGTGTTTAGGAAAGTCTAGTTTCTTAAGGATGTTGAAATTGACACTATGGTGGTTTCCTCTGGGAACAAGTGGTGTCAGCAAGAGAGAGGCGCCCCTCACAGGCAGCAGAGGTTGTAACAGTCCCAGGCTTGTAAAAGGTGAAGGGATATATGGGATATATTCAAGAACTCCTATAGAATCCCTAGTTTTCCTGCCCTAATTCTATGTGACCACATGCATTGGGATTTTTCCTGAAGTCAGAAGTAACAGGCACATCCACACCTAATTTAAACAAAGTTATCACGTAGAACCCTTTCTTTGTGGGACTTGCCTATTTTCTTGTCCCAGAGTGCTTGGTGTCTTACTCTGTAAAGGCTGTTGGTGCTATTATTTAACACACATGAAGTCCAAGCTTGCGACAAAATAACTTTCATGATTGTGAATTCTTATTTCCTCATGGGAGGAGCCTAAAAAAGGATCAGATTAGAGCCTCCAGGTTTATTCCCTTCTTGACTTTCAGGTAATGCATCAAAGAAAGAGTCACCCTCTGGTCTGTTGTCTTCCTGATCATCTCCTTTCATCCAAGCTTAGTGAGAGATACTCCACCTAGCAAGGTCTGGTCTAAGGCACCTCAGAAATGGTCTGCTAGAAAGGAAGGCTGAGGCACAGTAAGTGAAGCAAAGAAGTTTATTTGAGCCAAAGGACAGCAGATTAGAACAATTCACCCACGTGACACAGAATCCCGCTGCCTAGAAAGTGTGCACCGGCATGGCTGTCAAGAAAGTTAGTTCAGGGACCAGAAGTCAGTGTAATGGCTATGTCACTGGTCTCCCATGTAGTCAACCGCAGTTCGTGTCCCGGACCCGGTGGCTTAAAACTCAGGCTGGGTGCGTGTGCGTGCATGCCCAAGATCCCGAGAGGAGAACAGAGGAGAAGGGATTGTGGTGTGGCCATCCCCCCTGGGGGGAGATTTCTCGCTTTCTGTCTCTCTGTCTGTCTCTGTCTGTCTGGCGAGTGCACATGCCCTATAGCAAAAACCTCTTAAAAAAAAAGAAAGCTAGTTCATAGAACAAAGAGAAGGGCAAGAAGAGGCGAGGTTATGGTTGTATGCCAAGAATTCATATTGGTCCATGTGTAATAATGCGGGCAGAGAACAGACCTTCTTCAAGAGACAGCTCCATGGCTCCTGAGATCTAGCCATTTTGGGGAAAACAAATGGAGAAATGAAGAGTTCACACTAATAATTAGGTCTCCAGCATACAAAACTCGCATGGAGAGGCAGAAGGGAACAGAACAGACCTTCTTCAAGAGACAGCTCCATGGCTCCTGTGATCTAGCCATTTTGGGGGAAACAAATGGAGAAATGAAGAGTTCCCATTGATAATTCAACCTCCAGCATACAAAACTCGTGTGATTGAACTTCCAAGTTTGGGAAGAAACCGACCATCCACCAGATGACTAGAAATCGCTGCAGGACCACAAGAAATATGGGGAAGCAGGAAAATACCTCTCCTCCAAGGGAAAAGGATAACTCCTCTTC
>NW_006160208.1:2341924-2342212 GCF_000334495.1 Tupaia belangeri chinensis | reverse complement strand
ACTGTTAGAGATGAAGGCTATAATACAAGAAGTCAAAATCTCCCTTGAAAGTATTAAAAGCAGAAAAGATCATACAGAAAATAGAATCTCAGATGTAGAAGAGAAAATTACTGGCCTAGAAAAATCCACCATGGAGACTGAGAAAATGGCCCCCAAATTTGAGAATAATATACAAGAAATACTAGATACAATTAAATGTCTAAACATCTGGATAATAGGCATCCCAGAAGGTGAAGAGACTCATAAGGGCATTGATAATCTATTCCATGAAATCCTGCAAGAAAACTT
>NW_006160208.1:2325211-2341190 GCF_000334495.1 Tupaia belangeri chinensis | reverse complement strand
AAAAAACATATATATATGAAAGTAGAAATGGAATATTATGGATGATAACATGCATGATTAAGCCACTTTGCAGTTTATTCTAGATGGGAAACCACATTTAGTATGTTGTGATGATGCTCAGGGAATGAATATAAATTAATAAAAAAAATTTCAGAAGAAAAAGCACACACTAAAAGTGTTATCGAAATTAAAGAAAAAACAAAACTGTATTTGATGACCACAGTAAGCTATATAGCCCCAGCTAGGTATTATTTTATAGTATGTTCATTCTACTCATTGAGGTTTATGCCTAAAGTCAGACATGGCTTCATGTGTATGTATATATCAGCTGCGCTTGCTATTGCAAATATTTAGACAAATTAAGTTCATTAGTAAATCAATTAAATGGGGGGGAAAGGCATAAAGCAAGCATGGATACCAGAGACAATGTGGGAGGAAGGTTGGACAGGGCAGAGGGTTAGGGATAGGGAATCAAGGATGGCAAAAAAAAAAAAGAAAAATATATAAGACATAAGAAATGGAAAATTATTTGTTGATAAGATGTATGTTGGTGTGCTTGAGTGAGCCAAGAGACAGTGTATTTTGGATGAAAAATTCATTTTGTATACTGAAATGATGTACAGTGAATTAATGTAAATAAATAAATTAATAAATTAATTAAAAAGAAGTCAAATTATGTTTGCTCGTTATAAAAGCGAAACATTTATTTTTTATAATAATATTTTATGTATAGCAGTTTTTCATTGAAAATACATTATGTAAGTCATCAAGTTATTTTTACCTTGTTTCTCTTAAGAAATATACATACAAAGCACGGAGTCAAAATGTATAGTTGCATAAATAATTATAAAGGAAAAAAATAATGTGGGCAACTAACTGGCTATACATTATTCTTTTTTTGGGGGGGGGAGATTTTCGCTATAGGGTGCGTGCACTCGCCAGACAGAGAGAGACATAGAGACAGAAAGCGAGAAATCACCCCCCAGGGAGGATGGTCACGCCACAATCCCTTCTCCTCCATTCTCCTCTTGGGATTTTGGGCACGCACGCACACGCGCCCGGCGTGAGTTTTAAGCCACCGGGTCTGGGACGTGAACCGCGGTCGACTACGTGGGAGTCCAGAGACATAGCCATCACGCTAACTGCTGGTTCCCATATACATTATTCTTTACATCACGGGTTTCTGGAATACTGTGATGAAGAAAAGGTGAGTGTCGCATTGTAAACCTATCGGTGTTTACAGTAGTCACGTGCTCGTGCCTCTCTTGGAATTTCAACAGGCCTTGAATTCCATAAACTGCTCTGAACTTTTCATTTTTATGCTGAACTTCTCTGACTCCCCAGCATTCATGTTAGAAGATAAACAGCCTTGCAGTAAGTCCTGCTATCAGTAGTAACAAGGGCAATATCCACACTGAGAAACTGCTGTCCAGACGAGCACCCTGGGGGGGAGGAAGCCCCATGCAGAGGCTGGAGGCTGGGACTACAGAGCTGCCATCACCCTCTGCCTCTTCTTTTACCTCGATTACAAACACTTTTACCTCATTCCTGCAAACACTGAGGCGGTGGGAAGCCTAGAGTTTTATCCAACCCAGCTCTTTGGATTCGGGTAAAATTATGCCTAAGCCCTAGCAGAACCATCCTCGTCTTCACATTCTTCAAAGAATAAGGATTCCATAATCACCCAGAGATGCTCTGTTCACCGGAAGTCAGGACTCTTGTTACTGGTTTTTACTGGGGGGAAAAAATATTCAAGGGAGAAGGCTCATACACATGACTCCCTGGGGTTCCCAGGAAATTACTCTGGGCAAGGTCTGATTATGTGGCAGTCTCCTGTCATCCTCCTGCTCATCAGGACCTCAGCTACATGCACACATACCCAGCATGTTTTCAGGCCAGCCTGAGGACTTGACCCCATGGATTCAACCATATGGCTTCTGGCAACTCAGTTCAGAGTGCTCCACCCAGGCTGGGCCATCAAGTCAATTTTCAATCTGGCATTTTGGTGATTAATTACTCTGCAGTGAGGCAGAATGTACATCTGCACGGGAGATCCTTGCTTGGATTTGAGAAACCTCGGCTTTTGTTTTTGTTTTACAAAGTTGTGGTTGGGCCTGTCTTTTGCAGACCCTTTGATTGCTCAGTCCTTCTCTGCCTTTTCTTCTCCCCATTACAAAATTGCACTTCTTTCTCCTTAAGGGGGTATCCCTGCCTTTCCCTCCCACCTGCCCCCAGCCCCTGGGAAACAGAACCAGAGAGAGAGTTTTGCCTGAGAAATGGAGAGGCAGGAATCTGTTTGTTTGTTTCTCCAGAGACTAAGGCACAGGCAGCAAATTTCCACATTTCATGAGTTCAGAGTCTCCAGGCACTCAGTAGGTTAGCCTGAACCTGGCCATTACTGGAGGAATAAACCCAGAGTTTGCATGCATCAAAAGCCAAAATCAGACCAATTTAGTTTGAATTCACACGTGACTTTATTTGTGATTCCAGAACCTGGGAGCATTTCATTCTATGAGGTAAAATAAATGTTTGATGAACTGATCAGAGGAGATTGGTTTTCAAACAGAAAAGGGCTGAAGAAAGTAGGAGCAAAAGACTAAAACTTTTTTCTTTTTTTTTTTAATTTTGCATTTTTTAAATGAGAAATGATGGCACTTAGTTGATAGGTCTTTTTTAAAAATTTATTTATTTAACTTTATTTATTCGTTCATTCATTTTTAATTTGACCAGAGACACACACACACACAGAGAGAGAGAGAGGGTGAGAAAGTAAGCCACCAGGTCCAGGATTTGAACCAAGGTCAGCCATGTGGGAACATCCAGCACCTGAACCACTATGCCACCCACTGGTCCCAAGACTAAAACTTTTTTTTTTTTTTGAGAGGTTTTCGCTATAGGGCGTGTGCATTCGCCAGACAGACAGAGAGAGACATAGAGACAGAAAGCGAGAAATCACCCCCCAGAGGGGATGGTCATGCCGCAATCCCTTCTCCTCCATTCTCCTCTCGGGATCTTGGGCATGCACGCACATGTGCCCGGCATGAGTTTTAAGCAACCGGGTCCGGGATGCGAACCATGGTCGACTATGTGGGAGTCCAGCGACACAGCCATTATGCTAACTGCTGGTTCCCCCAAGACTAAAACTTGATGCTCATTTCAAAGTCACTTTCCTTGCAAGGTGGAAATGGGGAGACTGAGCAGTGGGAACATAACTGATAAGTTAACATCGGGTGACTTCTCCTGGACTAGGACTCCAACTGGATTATCACTCCAATTGAAAGTGGCCTGTTTGGGAGACTAGTCTGTTATCTCTTTTTCTCTCTTGATTTCTCAGATCAGATAACTTAGTTTTAACTTGGAGACATGGAGATGTCAGATGTGGTTTTTAGTCTGGTCTGTTGGGGCCTGGGCCAAAGCAATGACCTTCTATAACTTTTAGTCAGTAGATGGCTCAAAGGCAGCTTCTTCATACAGAGTCCTTTGAGGAATATGGGGTTCCCAGGGAGTCTGGAAATTCCCAAGCAGATCCCATTCTGACTCACCTGAGATCCACACCAACTTCTTAGGGAAACCCTAAGCTTATTTCAGAGCTAGGGTCCCACAGTCAACCTCTTGTCCCTGTTAATCACAGATTCTAACCCCCACTGTGCAAATTCTGACCCTAATCGTATTCAGATGTTTGGATCCTGTTCACTTGGACCTGTTTAGACACTTAGTGCATAGAGGCTGAGCAGCCAATAAAGATAAAGAAAAAAAAAAGGAAAAGAATTGGAGAAGAGGAAAGAAGAAAAAATAAAATAATAAAGGAGAAAGAAAAAAGATTTTAAAATCTTTAGATTTTAATTTTAAAAAGCAAAAAATGAAAACCACGTGGTGAGCAAAAACAGTATTTCACAGCTCAAGTTTGACATCCATCTCAGGATGGGCCTGGGTTTGTGCCTTTCCTAAATGGAATGGGGAAAAGCACCAATTATGAAAATAAAGGAGGGGCTTAAGAGCCCCGGAAAATACTTTACCTTAAAAAAAAAAAAAAGTCACAGGGAGTCACAGAAAGACAGAAAGACAGAAATGGAGAGAAGGAAACAGAGGTAGCCCTACCCACTAGAAATGAATCTGGAGGGAGAAGTCTCAGCAGAAAATCTTCATTTTTAGTCAAGGAAAGCAATATTTCACAGCTCAAGTTTGGTATCCATCTCAGGATGGATCTGGCCTGGGTTTGTCCCACTGTGCAAGTTCTGAGAAGCCCTGTCTTCAGAATGGATGAGAGCTGACTATTTTAAGGAACTGAGATGTATCACGTAGTCAAAAGAACATGAAAAAAAATGACCCTTCAGTGGCAACATGATTAACAATAAGCTGTTAGGGAGAAGTTTTCAACTCTTGAGACATTAATAGATAACAGAATTTTAAATAAGTAGACCTCTCTTCCCCCAACTTCCCATTGGTGACGTGAGTGGGCAAACATGCTATTTGCTTCGGCCTGCACAGAGTACTGGCTGTACACAGGATAGGAACATCTGTAGATGAACTCTTCTCAGAGTCAGGTGCTCAAGTTGTTGATCTTGGCAAGGTACGAAGGTACAAGCAGTAGCTAAATTCTCCCTTCCAACATGTCACCCCTTGAACGGGAGGTGGCAAACTTTTTCTGGAAAGAACCAGATAGGAAATATTTAAGGCTTTGCAGGTCATACATTCTCTGTAGCCACTACTCACTTCTGCTGTTAAGAATTTGAAGCCATCTGCAGACAATATGCAGACAAATGGGCTTGACTGTGATTATGATACAACTATTCACAAAAAGGGGAGGCAATCTAGATTTCCTACTGCAGGCTGGAGTTTGCCGATCAGTGCTCTATGAAGAATTGGGAAACTTCACCCTTTTTCATTACTTTTGGGTGATGCCTGGTAATTACATATTCATTCCTTCATGTGTTCACTCAACAAGTACTTATTGAGCAGTCTATTGTTAGGCCAGGCTCTACTGTGTGAGGTTAAGATATACAGAGAACAAAATCAAACATCCTTGCCTCATGAAACTTACGTCGCAGCAAGGAGGGACATGTGACGGGAGAGAAGGGCATAGGAAGGAACAGGAAGAACTGCCAAGAAGATGATCATCAGTAGGCTAAGGAGGATACAATCTTGTACATAAAAGATTTTCGCCTTAGGTAGTTGTATAGAAGAAGGCCATTGCTGTCCATGCAGAAGGAATGTAATGACTTGCCCTTTTACTATAAACAACTAGAAAACTAGGGAAGAACATAATGCCTATGAGAAGGGAAATAAATGAATGAACCCTGCAATCATCCAGAGTTTCTGCCTGGAGGCACTTTCTTGAGTGTGAGACAAGAGGGGGAACTCGAGCAGAGCAGGGTGGTCTTACTGAGTTGAGGAAATGGAGATCAGAGTTTAAAGAGGCGAACGCATCTGGAATTTGCACAGTGGAATACTGGAGGTGACACTATGAAGATAAAGGGCTTCAGAAATCTGCATAGGAGTCTCTGTGAATCTTTGGCGGATTACTCTCCTGTGGAGTCAGCCCCCACAACACAGGACACAGAGTCACTGTGGGGGATCAATGAACCAAACTCAGTGTTCACCCAAGGCTGCAAGATGCTTGAGTTTTGCTAGTGTTAAAAGAAAAAAATATTTTTTAAAAGAATAATTTTATTTATTTATTTATTTTAATTTTACCAGAGTGGACAGAGTAAGAAAGAGAGGAAGAGAGAGAGACAGAAAGTGGGAAGGCAAGCCGCCAGGTCCAGGACTCAAACTGCAGTTGGCCATGTGGGAGTCCAATGCCCTTAACCACCACACCACTCGTTGGCCCCAATAAACTAATTTAATAGAATAGAGTTTTAACTGAGCAAATTTTAATATGATTTAAATTGGGCAGTTGTCTCTAGACTTCTGGACAGCTCTGACTAGTCGCATGGTCCACTTGGTATTTAAGTTTTGGGAAAGTGAAGTGACGTGTACATGAATAGGAATGTGATGTACAAAAACGAAAGTGAAGGGAAACAGTTTAGGTTGGTTACTTTTGGAAGCCTATCTGTATTAACACAGTTTAAAAGGTGGGGTGTCTAGGACTGACTGAAGTTCAGTTGTTGTGATTTGCTGTAGCCTAGCAACCAGCTGAGGTAAATATTTTAACATGTACAATTTTGGCTTATCTACAAGGAATTTCTGTGTCAATACGGTGGCTGCTTTAGGCCAAAATAGTGTAATTTAACATTTTTTCCCCCTTTTGGCCAGCCTCTCAATTGTTTGAGAGATTTTCCAGAACTGTGCTACTTTTTGTCACTATTATAAATTATTTTGTTTTGTTTTGTTTCAGGGTAGAAATGATAAGTGTTTTGGTCTCTAGCAGGGAGTTTATAAGTCACAATGTTACATAAGTTGAATATGATGCTATACAGGTCAAACAGATCTTTTTTGTACTTTTACTGATTTGGTTGAAATAAGACCATTTAGTGTTCGATGGATGGTGGTATATAAAGCATTTAAGACTTGAGAGAATAGAGCCCACCAAGCGGACTAATGTGATGATTAAGGTGCGTTTTTTAATGAAAATTTTTATGAAATAAGCTGAGCTGAATTAAGTAGGTTAAGATGTAGGTAACACAAGCAATTTTAACAGTATTTGAGTCTAGTTTATTATTTTGTCTGGAGTTGATGATGGAAGACTGTAGTTTTGTTTGTTTGTTTTTGTAAAATGACCTGATTTAAAGAGGTATTTCCTTTTGTCATTATTTAGTAACACAAGTCATAATAACCTAGAGGCCTATAGAGGAAATACAAATATTAAAAACTTTGAAAGACCGAAGTATCTTAGATGGATGAAAAAGGGCTAACTCAGTCTGTTGACACCAAAAATAAAAACAGAATATATGACATACTGCAGAAACCAGATATGACATCTAGAGATAGCAATAAAACAACTCAAAGACTAACATATGGATTACATATAAAATATTTTAATATGATTTAGTTTTTATCACTAATAGTCACTAGTCTTGTAACTGAACTATAAGAGAACCAAAAATAGAACTTTAGGAAAATCAGTCTTATCTAATAGCACTTAAGAAGGTTTTTTTTAAACCATTTTGTCTGGATTATATGTGAGAAACAAAATATTAGAGAAGGCTAGTCATTAATTTATTTTTGTCAGATATCTACCACGTAACATAACACATACATATTAGCTATTTTATTAAAATAACTATATTAAGACAAATACTGTATTGTCTCATTAATAAAATTTTAGACAAAGTATATGTTGGAAACTGTGAAGATTTTTACTTATTAAAATGAAAAACTTTAAAAAAATTTTTTAAATGTATTTGAAGCCAGCATCCTTGTCAAAGATTTTAAGTCATGTGAATTTGAAAAGCATTTAAATTAACTTAAATGAGTGCTCTTTTTATAAATTGAATGGACTTTTAAGGTCTTTTATTACATAGACATATAGCTTATCGCATAACATATATGCATGCACACCCACATACACAAAAGATCTCAGTTTTTCGAAAAGTTTTTTTATGTTTCTTGTCCCCTCCCCTTGCAAAATGAGAATGTTTTAGATTTTAACCCTGTCAAGTCCTTACAGATATTTGTATTAAAATGAGGACCTAAGAGTTGTCCTGATCTGCGCCACCCCGGCTTCTATAGCTAAGCCAATCATTGTTTACCCTTACGCTCCTTGCAAAGAACTGAAACTTTTTTTATCTTGTTCAGAATACAAACTGTTTAATGTTGTGACTGGTTTTATGATGTAATCAGATTTTTTCTGAGTCTATTAAAAACAATGAATAACTTGCTTTTATTTCTGTATACACTTAATAATCTCTTAGTGTTACTTTTTAGTTGGTAATTTTGTCATTAATTGTTTTAACTCTAAATATCTATTTAATAGGTACAACCTATAGGTTAAACAAGGTAAAAAGCTTATTTTAAAAGCACATAACAGAGATGATTAAAGGTGAGGATTGTTATTGAGATTAATTGCCAGAGGCTAGGTGTTTTTGTTAGACTAGGAAGAAAAAAGCATTCTCAATAGGAAGGAAGTAACAGCAATTTTTTGGCCTCTGTTTTTTTTTTTTTTAAATAGTGAAAGTTTGAGAACATGAAGATTTTTAAATAGAATACTAATTAGCCAGAAAGTTGTATCTTTGAAGATCAATTTAATTGACATGTGACCTTTTAAACTCAGCATGTTTTTAAATTAGTTACTGATTTTAAGGTGGAGCCCATTAATAAAGGCACAGAAAGTATTTCTTATGTTTGTAATTTAGTGTAAATACTGCAGAACAAGAAACAACCTAGTCTGACTTGTAGGTGTATTTTAAACCGTTTTTGATAAATTTTTTAGTTAGCTTTTGTTTTGTTGTGTTTGGGGCAGACTGCTAATAAAGCAAAAACTTTGGCAGAATTCTTTTTTATGTTACTTAAGTTTATTATTTATCTTTTACAGAGTCTTAAAAGAGATAAAATAAAGTAAAATAAAATATTTTAGAAGCTTCTGCCTATCAACAGGCATTTCTGGATGGACATAAATTGAGAACCCTCAATTATAATTATATTTTTTTAAAGAGTGATTTTGTTTATATAAAATGTTTTTAATAACGGCTGTAGTAATTTTAAATTATGTTACTAAGGTCTCACTGCTTTTGTAAATATTGGTGCATTTAGGAAGTACTTTGATTTTTAGAATTAGGAATTTTATTTTTTACATAAATTCTGAGTCTCTTTAAGCCAAGAAAAACCTAAGTGGGAGATAATTTATCTTGGCTTCAGCTCTGAGCTCTCTTTGACCAATTTAGTTAATGATTTTTTTCCTACCATGCAAAACAAAGAAACTAAGATGTTGAACATAAAAATTTTGTAAGAAAAAAAAAATTTTAACCTAAAATTTTATTGTATTGGCCACAGTAATAGCTACTTACTGTTAATTTTTGTCCAATCTAGTCAGACAACTGGATTCAATCCAGTTAATTAACTAATATAATCCAACTGTGGACCCATCCAGTTTCAGTTGCAACTCTAAACCTAGTTTGGACCAAAATTTGTTCATATAAAACTAAGAGCCCTCTAAGCACAAGTCTGTGGAGCTCAGATCTGAGAGAGAACTTACCTACCATCTCCAGTTGCTGCAAGAGAGTAATGGATGACAAAAGGTCCTGTGGGTATTTCGCTTTGTCATACACTGCTCCTGGGTGGGTGGGTGTTACTGGAAGCTCTACTTCAGATCCCACTTCTGACACCAACACCGTTAAAAGAAAAATAAACTAATTTAATAGACTTTTAACTGAGCAAATTTTAACACGATTTAGATTGGGAAATTGTCCCCAGACTTTCAAAAAAGTCTGGCTAGCCTTGTGGCCAACTCAGTATTTAAGTTTTAGAAAAGAGAAGTGCTGTGTATAGGAATAGGAATGTGAAGTACAAAATAGAAAGTGAAGGGAAGCAATTTGGGTTGGTTACTTTTGGAAATTTGTCTGTATTGACGCAGTTTAAAAGGTGGGATGCCTGTGATTGACTGAAGCCCAGCAACCAGCTCAGGAAAACAGCTTAATGTGTACAATTTCAGTTTGTCCATAGGAATCTATGTGTGGGAGTACAGTGGCTGTTTTAGGCCGAAATAGTTTAATATTAATTAGAATGAAAGACCTTAATTGAATTTTCAGATCATTCAACAGAGACCTCAGGAAGGGTCATGGCTTAGTAATAAGGGTTAACTATTAATCCTCGTTATTAACTAATCTATAACAAAGGCCACTTAAGACTTACCCTAGCAAATCTTAAATGTAACTTAGACCCAGCTGTGGTGGTTCAGGTGGGAGGGCACCACTATGCTATGGTGGAGGCCACATGGGAGGCCTAGATTTGATCACAGCCCAACCTAAACAGGCTGGGCATAGCACTATGTATCTGTGATCCTAGATAACTGGAAGACTGGTATGGTAGACTCATGACATGGTACAACCCTGTTAAGTAGCTCTTTTTAACTTCCTTTCTCCTTCTCTCCCTCCCTTCCTTTTTCCCTTGTCTTCCTGTCTGACTATGTGCTCTGAGATTAAAAATGAAGCATACAATTCCATAAAGAATATGAAAAAATCTACTATCAGAGGGTGACTTACATAATGAGAGTTTGGGATATCAGTGGAGGTTAATTCTCACTGTGCAACTATAGACTTCACTTCCCTGTGACCTACACTGAGAGCTGTGTAACCTGGCCCAGACTCTCTTCAAGCTTGGGCCTCTCCAGCCTTCATGCTTCATGGCTACTGCCCCACTGGCATGGCTCTACTGCCCCCCTCCCCAAATCTGGAGTTAAATAACACAAATAGTGTGCTTAGGAGAGGCTAAGAGTCAAAAGTCTGCTAGCTTCACTAATGTTAATGGCTGGAAAGCTAATTATTTCAGTTAAGTGATCTGAATGACAGCTCAAGGTAAGAATTTAAGCCAGCTTGAACTAGTACAGAATAACTTTGAAATGCAGGGGAAGAATGGAGAGCACATAGATGACTTCAAGTAGTTTCATTTATACACACATACATGCTCTCTCCTCTCCCTCCTACTCATTCTCCCTTGGAGGGTGAGGGCTACTTATCAAAATAAATTTCAACACTGTTTTTTTTTTTTTTTGAGAGGTTTTTTGCTATAGGGCACATGCGCTCGCCAGACAGAGAGAGACAGAGAGACAGAAAGCGAGAAATCACCCCCCCAGGGGGGATGGCCACGCCACAATCCCTTCTCCTCCATTCTCCTCTCGGGATCTTGGACACGCACACACACGCACCCGACATGAGTTTTAAGTTACCAGGTCCGGGACACAAACCGTGGTTGACTACATGGGAGTCCAGCGACATAGCCATTATGCTAACTGCTGGTCCCCAAATTTCAACACTGTTTTTAAAAGGCAACAAAATCTAGGCTTTCAATAAAAACAACATGTACTCGAAAATTACTAGACATGAAGAAGCTGGAAAATGTGACTAATACCAGGAGAAAAATTAGTCAATATATTAAGACCCAGAAATGACAGGAATGATGGTGTTAGCAGACAAATACATTATAAATAACTCTTACAGGGGCAAGCACATGGCATAAGGGTTATGTTGCTAGACTCGCACATAGTTGATCGTGGGTGTGCTCAAAATCCTGAGAGGAGAGGGTATTGTAGTGTGGCCATCCCCCTGGGGGATGAATTTTTGCTTTCTGTCCCTCTGTCTTTCTCTATCTGGTGAGCGCATGCACCCTATAGCAAAAATCTCTCTCTAAAAAAATAACTTTTATAACAACTCAAGGACTAAATAAACACATGAATATGATGAAGAGAAAAGTAGGAGATATTTTGAAAAGAACCAAATATAACTTCTAGAATAAAAAAATCAATATTTGAAATTAAAAGGTCACTGGATAGGCTTAATAATAGATTAGACTGTATACTTAAAATAAGATTTATTAACATGAAGACACAGCAATAGAAACTATCCAAACAGGAGCATAGAGGCAAAAACAAATGCTGGAGGGAAAAAAAAAAACAACTAGCAAGTCTTAATGACCTGTATGACAATATTAACCAATTATATATTAAGTTGAATGTATTTGTAATTGGAGTTCCAGAGAGGAGGGGAGGTGAAAAACATTTGGATAGTGGCTGAAATGTTCCCAAGCTTAATACTAACTATAAACCCACAGGACTAAGGAGTTCAACTAACCCCAAGCAGGATAAATATTAAGAAAATCAGAATAATATATACTGTATTCAAATGCTGAAAAAAATGGTAAACTTGAATTTAACCATATAGATAATGATATTAAATGTAAATGGCCTTAGTGCTTCAATAAAATGACAAAGACCAAATGGAAATATCCAGCTATATATTGTTTATAAAGAATACATTTTATACGTAAAGATATAGATAGGTTAAAAGGGATGAAAAAGGACATACCTAGCAAATGCTAATCATGAAAAAGCTGATGTGCTATGTTTATGTAATAAAAAGCAGATTTCTGGTAAGGAATATTCTCAGGGATAGAAGGAATATCACAACCATAACTGATATTCTGTTATAGTACCATAAAATAAACTATGGCAGCCATAAAATAATACATTTAAAAATCATACATAATGTATTCTCTGACCAAATATGTAGATTTCTTTTTCTTTTTAATTGCCAGAGAACATGTGCACTCACTAAAGAGAGAGAGGGAGAGAAACTTCCCAATGAAGCATGGTCCTCCATTTCTCCATCCTGTCAGGATTTTGGGCATGCACACACACACATACCTTGTATGTTTTTTAAGCTGCCAGGACCAGGATTTGAATTCCAGTCAGCCATGTGGACTCTGCTTCCTTAACCATTAGGCTACAGGCTGGCCCAATATCTGGATTTAAGTTGGAATTTAGTAATGAAAAGATATGTGTGAACTCTCTTAAGTATTTGGAAATCAATAACTCACTTCTGAATAATCCAAGAACTGAAGAGGGAATCACCAGGAAAACTTAAACATATTTTGAACTGAATGATAATAAAATCATATATTAAAAATTGTAAGATGAAGATAAAGTAATACATAGAAGGAAAATTCATAGCATTAATGCTTACAGTTGAAGAGAAAGGTCTAAAAATTAAAGGTCAAGAGCCAGCTGGTAGTGTGGAGGGTAAGTAAGGCACTGGATTTCATAGGGCTGACTAAAGTTTGCATCCTGGACTCAATGGCTTGAAAATCATGCCAGATGCATGTGTGTGCATGCCCAAAATCCTGAGAGAAGACTGGAGGAGAAGGCATTGTCATGTGGCCATCACCCTTGGGGGGGCGTGATTTCTCACTTTCCTTCTCTCTCTCTCTTATGAGTGCATGCACTCTATAGCAGAAGCTAAATCAAAAGTAGAAATTAAAAAATAATTAAAAGTAAAAAAATAGTAAGATGCTACAAGTATGTAGTTGTAATGGTTCTTTTCTGACTGCCTCAGTATTCTTAGTGACTGGGAAGCAAGGTCAACAGTTCAAAGTGAGGATTAGTGAGAAGGTAGTGGTGGTTGGAGAGAAAAGGGGTAGTTGTGAAACAGGCTCTGGAATTACAGAGGAGTAAATGGTCTCATTGTGTGAAAGCCTGGTGGCATGAAGTCTTGATGTCTAGAGCATCCTCACATCTAATATCTAATTATATTTAATAATATCTTTGCATAATATAGGTAAGATAATCATTATTATCCCATTTTCCAGATTAAGAAACTGAAGTGCCAAAAGGCTAGATGACTGGCCTCAGGTCATGAAATAAGTAGTAGTAATTAAGGTCTACAACCTAGGCTCTAGGCTCAGCTGTGGCCAGCTCCTTGCAGGCATCTCTGCAGGATGAGAAGGTAGAGAATCTGGTAAAATCATGAGCTGCATTTAGGCAGTTAGTAATTCATCCCCCACCCCACATTTGATAATTACTTTTTCAAAGTTTATTTTTAAATAGGTTTTTCAACTAAAATTCAAATCTCCACTTTAAAACTTTATCTTGGAGTGCATGCTGTTAGTTCTGTTGACCAGAAAAATGATGAGGTCAGCTGGGTAGATAAGTGATACACAGATAGGCAAAGCCCAGTCATATTGTATAACTCACACTGTGCCTTCAGTAACTATACTCACTATTCATAAAAACATCACCTTCAATGTTCATCTGTGCTTCCATTATCACTGTTAACAATTATAGTAAGAGCTTCACAATTCTTTTCATTGCCTTTTCTTCGAATTTAACTAGTATAAATGGGAGAAAACACTGGAATGGGGGTCCCAGGTTTGGGTGTTTCTAATCTCAGACCTTCCGCTGCTGAACATAAGACCTTGGCAGGACTGCAGCAGATGGCTTAGAAATTAAAGTAACTGGATCTCATATGGCTAACTGAATGGTTTGAGACCCAGATCCAGTAGCCTGAAAATCATGCCAGGCACACATGCATGTGTGCCCAAAATCTCTAAACCCTATAGCATAAAAAAAAAAAAAAAAGGCAGGAGACTTGTTCCATAAACTCCAAGGCCTCTCTCATCTTGCACATACCATCATTCTTTTCTCTTTTTTTTTTTGGAGAGTTTTTTTCCTGTAAGGCACATGCACTTGCCAGAAAGACACAGAGAGACAGAGAGACAGAAAGCGAGAAATCACCTCCCAGGGGGGATGGCCACGCCGCAATCCCTTCTCCTCCATTCTCCTCTTGGGATCTTGGGCACGCATGCACACGCACCTGGCATGAATTTAAGCCACTGGGTCTGGGACTCGAATTATGCAAATTGCTGGTCCCATTATACATACCATCATTCTTAACAATAGGTGAAAGTACAAAACAAGCAGATTTATTTTCACAGTCAATATTTTATCATTTGCTGACATCTAAATCATGATGATTAATAAGGATGGATACAGGGGCCAGCAGATGGCCTAACAGTTATATGACTGGACTCCTACATGGCCAATTGCAGTCCAAGTCACGGACCTGGTGGCTTGAAAATCACGCCAGGCATGTGTGCAATCTGTCTCTCTCTAGTGAGTGTACGCACCCTAAGGCGAAAGCTTCTTTAAAAAAAAAGATAGGTTTTTCAGGACCAACAGGTGGTGTGGTGGTTTAGAGTACTGTTCTCCCACATGGTTGACTGCAGTTTGTGTTCAAGATCAGGTGACTTGAGAATCACAGTGGGAGTGTATATATGCATGCCCAAAGTCCTAGGAGAAAAATGGAGGAGAAAGGATTATGGCATGGCCATCCCTACTGGGGGTGATTTCTCACTTTCCCTCTCTCTGTCTCTCTTGAGAGAGCATACATGCCCTATGGCAAAAACCTAAAAAAGTAAAAATAAAAATAATGAAAAGGATAGATTTTATAAAGAAAAGGAAATTACTTACACCCTTAGGGAGGACACGACAAAATTTGAAATGAATGTTATTATTGATTAACTTAACACATATTCATTAGATGCCTCCTATGTGCTAGGTACTGTTCTGGGCCCTGAAGACACAATATCAATAATAATATAATAATAGTAATAATAAATCTTGTTGGCCTTCTATTAGGAGAAGATGACTGATACATGACTAAGATGAAGATAAAGTAATACATAACACGAGACTAAGTAAGTCATGTGTCATTCATCTTTTTATGATAAGTGCCAAAAAGAGTACTGAAACATGGAGAGGAGTGGTGAATACTTTTCATGTAAGGTCTAAAATTAAGGCCCTACTGTATATATGATACCTAGACATCTGGTAAAATCAGGAGGACCTTAACTGCCTAACCACTGTGCTCCCATGGATAGGATCTCCTAGCCAAACAATCACCTTATCAAGGAGTCAAAGCAGAGCTACTGCTTCTCCTCGAGCAGCGGGCCTCAGTTCCTGCCTGCTGTCTCAGACAAGCCAACCTCATCCCGGTCCTGGTTCCTCACCCTCTTGATATTACAGAGCCCGCCTTCCATAGACTTCTCTGCACTCCGTTCCCCAGTGCAGTCCCCTCTGTGGTGTCTTCCCCCAGGCTGTGAGCATGCATGACCAATACATTACAGCTGATCTCATCCTTTTAGTGTTGCCGGGGTCCAGCCTCGGCGTGGGTGGGTTATCTCCACGAAGGCGGCGAAGGTGAACAGAAGACAAAGGCCTTGATGCTTTTTCATGCACTTCCTATGCCGGACACCCCTCAAAGATCGCTCTCTGAGGAGTGACAACTGCTAGGAATTATCGTGTGTTTTTATTGAAAATGTGTTACATACAAGTAATTGGGAGAGGGGCTACGTGTTTCAATTATCAGCTCATAAAGTCTTTTAACAATAAAGAACATAGATTCTATTCAGGGGTAGATTAAAGGTGGGTCTAATGCAGTTCCTCAATTGTAGGTGGGTCTCCATGGAATGCAGTTTCGGGAAAGCGGTTCCGGTAAGCAGAGATGATTATCAGCTGATGCGGTGCAGCAGCCATCTTGAGATTATTGGGAAT
>NW_006160208.1:2310173-2325123 GCF_000334495.1 Tupaia belangeri chinensis | reverse complement strand
AAGGGCCTTCCAAAGGTCAAGATTACTTCTGCCTAGAAAGAACTTCAGCCCACCCTCTATTGTGACCATGGAGATAAAGCATTGTAATTAATAGTAAGTGATCAGAGCAAAGGGGAGCGGTCGGGGGACTTCCTGGAAGATTTTATCCTACACTCAGGATGTATAGGAGAGCTATGTAATTCTTTAATAGTAATATATTGGGGAGCCAGAGGGGGGTCGCTTCCCAGTAAGGCTGCCAGTTTCTGGAGCAAATAGCAAACAGCCTTGCTGACATGCTAATTGACCCAAGCTTTGTTCCAAGGTCAGGGGGCACACAACAGTAGCCTTGCCAACGTGTTGATCCGACCGGAAGCAGAGCTCAAAGGTCAGGGGGCTCAGACAGATCCTGGGGCCTCACCGGGTCGGACTCCTCCATAGTGTCACATAGTCATGTGTCTGGCCATCCCCATAGCCCTGGGGCAAGAATCTCTCCCTCACCAAAGACATGCCTAGGTGGCCATGAAAATAGTGATGAAGGTCAGAGCTTGTTTGGGTTGATGAAAAAGTTCTGGAAATAGAGGTGATGGTTGCACAACACTGCATGTACCCAATACCGTGTTAAAAAATGGTTAACATTGTACAATTTACGTCCTGTATGTTTAGCTACAATAAAATGCTATGGCAAACAGAAAATTCTGGAGGTTTTGTTGGTGTGCAACAGAGGAACATGGCTCAAGAAACTCACCACAGTCAAGTGCCTGTGCTTTGTTCCACCGGCTGTGTATTTTACAGAAATGCCATGCAAATGGCATGTGTTCGGTATGCCGTAAAGAACATCTTCAAAGCCAGAATAGTAGCGCCGGCAGAAAAAGCCCACCTGCAACTTCCGTCTGCATCTTTTCCAGTTTAGTGCTCAGATGGCAGCATTCCAGAAGCTCAGTCAGCATGAGGCTCTACATCTTCATCTTTGCAGCCAAGCCCTGTATCAAAGCAGTGACTTTTATCAGGATCTGTAGCATCGTCCCCCAGCAGTACCTGAAACAAAAGATCTGTAGACAAAGCAGTACCCAAGACAGAAGATCTGCGAGCTTCAGTATCAGACAGGACACAGCTGCCATCTGAAGAGCAAAGCAAGCATCTTGAAAAACCAGAACAAAGGAGGAATACCTGTTTCATGTGCAGGAAAAAAGTGTGACTTACTGGGTTTGAATGCCAGTGTGGGCATGTTTACTGTGGTGTACACCGTTACTCAAATGTGCACAATTGCCCTGACAATTACAAAGCTGATGCTCCCGAGAAAATCAGTAAAGAAAATCCAGTCGTTGTTGGTAAAAAGATCCAGAAGATTTGAACTCCTGCTGGAATACAAAATCCTTTGACCATCTGCAAACTAAAAATTGACTTGAGGATTTTTTTCCTCTAGTCTTTGGGAATGTAGAACAATTTACCTTGCATAGACCTTTTAATCATACAAGTCATCAGAAGAATATGTTTTTGTTTTTAAAATGATTCTGAACATTTATTTCCATTGTAGTTTCTGTAGCTGGAAAGACTTAAACTTTACAAGTATTATCCTTTTAAGCTCATTTTAATCTTAGTTGAGTGCAGAGGGCTTCTATAACAAACATCAAGAAATTTTGGAAGGCTGTGATTTTTCCAGTATTAAATATGCATGCATTAATCTTGCAGTTTATTTTCTCATTGTGATGTTTATATAGCTTTTCTTATTTCTCTTTTGATGATGCCCTTAGGATACAACTAGCTATCAGTAACAGAATGTATCTGAATCATTAAGGCTGCTTCTGTTTTCTTCATTAACAACAGATATACATATGTTAGCTTTATAGTTTCTTTTCATCCTCTGTTAATGTCTGAATCATTTGTCACGGGAGAGTGTGTGCTGGTGAGAGTCTAAGTCTGTGTGTTTAAATAAATTTATTTATTTATTTTGAGCAAAGGAAGTAAAAGCGGTATGCAGTTCATTGCTGACTGCAGGTTTCTTTGATTTGAAGTAATTGAGCTGTATTTATGTTTATCCACCAGTCTTTGATTAAATAAAAAGGAAACCGAGGATGCTAAAGGAAAAAATGCCGTAAGAAAAACAGCAATGAAGGATGAGTGTAACACTTAGAATATGATGCTAAGGAAACACCTTTCCCTCTGAGGAAAACAAAGATCTGAAGAGGAAGCGGGGCTGTCAGGGTATCTCTGATGAAAGGGTTCTAGGAGAAAGGAAGCACAAGCGCCAAGACTGAAGCAGGAGCGTAAGCGGCATGTTTGAGGATCAGCACGTAGGGCAACTACGGAGCAGGCACATGAGAGAGTAGGAGCGGGCAAAAGAGGTAGCGAGGAACCAGCCCACCAGGCTTTACTTGGCGCAGATGTGACCTAACTTTACTCAAACGAGGGATCACTCTGACTATGTCAGGGGCAGACTGTAGGAGGCCAGAGTGGGAATGAGACCAGTCAGATGCTATTGCAAAGTTCAGGTGAGAGTGAATGGGGGCTGGGGCTTAATGGTGGGAAATGTTTGTGCATATATTTTAAAAGTAGAACTGACAAGATTTGCTGACAGGTTGGAGATCTCGTATGAGAGAAAGGGGGGAGACAATGAGTTGCTACAGAGAAATGGGGTCAATGAAGAGGGAACAATTAGTAGAGGGGCAGATCAGTGCTACATTCTGAGTGCGAGAGGTGAATCGCTAAGCCTAGCCCAGGCTCAAGAAGAGAGGATTTAAATTCCATCTCTTAAAGGGAAAGCCATAGAAAGCTATAAGCATATTAGTTTTAAATCATCATGACATAGGAGATAAGATAGTACAAAACACATTAGCATTTTTCCCAGGATACTTCAATAACAGGTACCCACAGTGAATTTGCTTAAGTCACCTGACTAACCACAGGTGGAGCAAACCATGATCTGCATGGGACAAGTCTGGGCTCCTCAGAGTTTTTTTAAAGGGACTATGGAAAGACATATGGAGAGGCAGAGCCTGCAGATATCAAATATTGACCTGAAAAGATGTATGACTTTCTCAACACACTTTATGGTGAGGAAACCACAAAGAGAGCGCTTCCTGGAGGCACTAAAGAACAGAATAATCTGCAAGAGGAAAACGAAGTATCGTGAAAGGAAACCTCCCATTTATTAGTCAAGTTCAACATGGATCGAAAGTTGGATTTTACATTTTTTCTTATCTCCATTTCTGGTTAGCTTTGGATTGGTGTCTTCAAGTAGTTTTTCCTTAGGATTAAAAAAAAAATGGTAATAATCAAGAACAGGGGTCAGGTGATAGTGAGCAGCAGCACAACTGAACCGCAGGAGAAATGTCCCAGGTTTGTGACCCGGGATGCTCCTGATCCCACTGGGTGCATGTGGTCGCTGTGATCTAGGCGGCTGAGATCAGGGGGGATTGAACCCTGTTGGGGAACTCTCTCTGGCCCCTTTTCTCTCTCTCTCTTCAGAAGAAATAAATGAATAAGCTTAAAGTAACCAAGTATGGCTAACACACATGGAATTTAAAAGAAAATTTAAAACGAAAAGAAAATAAAGCAGGAGAAAAATCACTATTTTTAACCCAGTAGGATGGTGCTATGATTTGGGTGGTGGTTTCCCCCCAAAGTTTCATGCTTTAGAATTTGATGTTGAGAGATAGTGATTCCTAGTGGATAGTGATTGGATTCTGGAAATTGCATCCTGGAGGCAACACTTGTGAATATATATATACATATTTTTTGGAGAGGTTTTTGCTATAGGGCACGCGTGCTCACCAGAAAGACAGAGACAGAGAGATAGAAAGCAAGAAATCACTCCCCATGGAGGATGGCCACGCCACAATCCCTTCTCCTCCATTCTCCTCTCAGAATCTTGGGCACACATGCACACATGCCCCGCGTGAGTTTAAGCCATCGGGTCCAAGACTCGAACCGCGTTCAGCTACATGGGAGTTCAGCAACATGGCCATTACGCTCACTCCTGGTCCCAACACTTGTGAATCTATTAATGATAAATTTTGAGACCTACTGAATTCTAGTTCTCTAGTGAGAAAAGATTAGTATTTTATTAGAAAATATTAGAGCTGGTTGTTATAATAGAGCTGTCTATAGCTAACTCCATGCTTCTGTCAGTCATGCTATATACCTTCTGCCATTTTGTAATGCCTTTGGACTTCCCAGTCATCAGAACTGAATGAGAATGAACCCCTCTTCGCTTAAATTCACTCTGTCACAGATATTTTTGTTAGCAATGTAAAAAAGACTAAGATGGATGTGGACAAATTTATACTGATTTCTAAGGCTGGAGAGAGAGATGACATCGCTAAATATACTATTAGCCACCACTGCCACCACCATTTATTAAATGATAACCCCATTCCAGACTATATTTCTGTTTTTCTTAATCAGTTTGACTACTATAGCAAAATATTGTAAAGTGGTGTCTTAAAAACAGCAGAAATTTATTTCTCATATTTCTCAAGGTTAGGAGTCCAGGATAAAGGTGCTGGCAGATTTGACATCTGGTGAGAGCCTGCTTTCTGGTTCAGATAGTGCCTCCAGTTGTGTTCTCACGTAGTTGAAGGAGAAGGTGGTGGGTCCATGTAGGCCCTTTTTTATAAGGCATTAATCCTATTCATGAGGGCTCTGCTCCTATGACCTAATCACCTCTCAAAGGCAACATTGGATGGGGGGGAAGGATTTTAACGTATGAATTTTACGGGGCCACAAACATTCAGAGTAGACCCTGTTCTTTTCTATTCTGTGTCTTTTACTTACATAACTGCATTTTTTTCCTGGTCACTATGCTTCTAAGGTGGATAATTATACTCATTTTACAGATGAGGAGTCTGAAGCCTGGAGAAATTAAATGACCTTCTCAAGGTCATACAACAAGTAGCAGCATGCTGTCATGACATGCTGGAATAGGAACCCACAGACCCTGGCTCAGGGCTGGCTTTTCCAAAACTGAGTAGTGTCATTTCAACCAATTTAATTAAACTCTAAGATCCACTTCAGTTCTAAACTGCTAAGAATTTTGTTTGTTTGTCATGGTGCCAATTATGAGTAAAGACTGAACCAAGATATCTGGATGTTGGAGGTGGATTACTCACTTGATATTCACTAGTGCCAGAGAACCTTGGACACTGCCCGGGAACAAGCAGGAGGAGGAAAAATGCTGAAGCCAGCGTTCAATCTCTCTTTCTTTCTTGTTCTGAGCAGTTCCACCCACACCCAAACTTGCATAACAGAGACTTTAGCACACTGAACCCACCTTCACTGGAAGACACTTTGGTTGGCTGCTTCCAAACAAAGTGTATGATACCTTCTCCACGCAAGCAAACGATTAAAGAAACCTTGACAATCACAGACTATCAGAGTAGTTTGAAAAAGATTCCCCCCCCATCTTACTACATTCTATAATGCTTTAGTACCTATAATATTTTAGGGGAAAAGAAACTTTTATAAATTAGCTTCTTTTAATATAGTTCTCCTGCCATATTTTAAGCAGGTTCTACAAAGATTATTTCTCAATTGTAGATGATATTTTCTACCCATTCATTCATCCATTCAGCAAATATATATCTTCTCAATGTACTAACTTCTATGGCTAGCCATTAGGCTGTGCTCCCTGGAGTGTAGACTGTGGATTGCAGTACCAGAGCCACCTTGGGCTTTGGTACAAATTCAGTTTCCTTGGCATCACCTCAGATCTCCTGAATCAGCAGTTCCCGGGAGTGGGGCCCTGCTATGTGTGTTTAACCAGGCTTCCTGAGCAATACTTACACTCCCCAAGTTCAAAGCCCCCCTTCTAATGAAACAAACATGAATTATGTACTAGCTCCTTGTCTTTGAGGAGCTCCACACTTTCCAGGAACTTTGTGAGGAAAAGTCAGGTCAGTAATGGTATGGATAATGCAAAAGTGTTTTACGTTTCTCCTTGAATTTTGAATTTACAGTTTAGTTTTGTTCTTAACCTTAGAAAGATACACTCAAAAAAAAAAAAAAAGAATATACTCAGGCATTGTTTGCGATAGGATATAGTCTAAGCAGTGTGCCATTGGGGAGATTTCATTGTTGCACTGACACTGTAGTATTCCCACATAAACCTAGAAGGTATAGCCCACTACACATGTGGGCTCTATGGTAGAGTCTAGGCTTCAAACTTATACAGCATGTCACTGTGCTGAATGCTGTAGGAACTTGTAACCAATGGTGTTATGTATTATGACATAGGAAGGGTACAGCAAAACTATGGTATAAAAGATAAAAAATGGTCATTCGTCCAATAGCTTAGTGATTAAAAGAGCCAGGTCCCATCTAAGTGACCATGCAGTTTGAGTCCTGGACTCAGTGGCTTGAAAACATACCAGCATGTGTGCATGCAAGCCCCGATACCTGACAGGATGGAAAAACGAAAGAGAAGGGATTGTGATGTGACCACACCCATTGAGAGTGCTCTCTCCTCTATCGCACTGGTAAGCACAAGAGCTGTATGGCAAATTAAAAATAAATAACTAAATAAAGGCACACCTGTACAGGGCACATACCATGAATGGAACTTGCAGTACTAAAGATGTTATGAGTGTTAAAGTGAGTGGTGAGTGAATGTGGAGGCCTAAGCCATTACTGCATACTACTGCAGGCTTTAGAAAACACTGTACACTTAGACCATACAACATTTATAGAAAATTTTTTTCTTATGTAATAAATTTGTCTCAGCTTACCCTAACATTTTTACTTTATAAACTCAAAATTTTTAAAACTTTTTGACCATTTTGTAATAATAATTAGCTTAAAGCACAAACACATTATTTAGGTGTACAAAAATATTTTTGTTCTTTATATCTTTACTCCATATTTTTTTTTCCATACAGTATATGCACTCTCCAGAGAGGGAAAGAAATAGACAGAGAGAGGGAAATTAAGAAATCACCCTTCAAGGGGGATGGCCACACCACAGCCTCTTCATTCTTCTCCAAGGATTTTGGGCACACATGCACACATACGTGACATGTTTTTTAGGCCACCAGGTATGGGACTCGAACCGCAGAGTCAGCCGTGTAAGATCCAGTGCCTTCACCATCAAACCACCTCTTGGACCAATTTTTCTTGATTTTTTTTTTTTAACTTTTTAAGTTGTTAAAACTTAAATACAAACATACACAGTAGCGTAGGCCCACACAGAGACAGGATCATTACTATCACAGTCTTCCACCTCTGCATATGGTCTCACTGGTAAGCCACTAGGAATAAAACAGCACGGAATTAAATCAATCACAGGAGGAAACGATGCAGTCAGGAGATGATATAGACACAGGATAGATGAGGCTGCTGCTGGCATAACACTATACTGTTTCACAGTAAACTTAAAAAATAAATACAAGGAGTGCATTAAAATAATAAGAGGCACATCATAGTAAATACATAAACCAGTAACAGCTGTTTATCATTGGTACCAAGTGTTACACCCTGCCCATAATTGTATTTTTCAGACTTTGAGATGACTGTCAATACAATGGATTTGGTACCAACATGAATGTTGCTTTGAGTATGACATTAGGATGGCTACAATGTACTAGGCAATAAGAAAGTCTTTTATTATTATTTAACTTTTCTTATTTATTTAATTATTTTAATTTGACTGGAGAGGAATAGAGTGAGAGCGAGAGAGGGAAAGCGAGAAAGCAAGCTGTCAGGTCTGGGACTCAAACCATGGTCGACCATGTGAAAGTCCAGCACTCTTTTTGTTTTGGGAGAGGTGTTTGCTATAGGGCACATGCACTCACCAGAAAGACAGAGAGAGACAGAAAGCGAGACATCACCCCCCAGGGGAATGGCCACACCGCAATCCTTTCTCCTTCTTTCTCCTCTTGAGATCTTGGGCACGCACGCACACGCACCCAGCATGCATTTAAGCCACTGGGTCTGAGACTCGAACCATGGTCAACTATATGGGAGTCCAGCGACATAGCTATTACATCAACTGCTGGTCCCGGGAGTCCAGCGCTCTTAACTTTCATGCCACCTAGCAGCCCTGGCAATAAGAAATGTTTAAATCCATTATTATCATAGCAGACCACCATGGTATATGCTGTCCCTCATCAACTGAAATGTCTTTATGTGGCCCATGACTATGTTTACAATTACCGAAATCTTCCTGGTAAAAAGATAATAGCAGTAAGATTACTGATAAGATCATGAATTCAAAGGACTTATTGATGCCAGAGATATTATGGGTGACTGCGTAATTGATTGAACATTTCCAGTTGCCTCATTTGGTAGCCAATGAGGAGGAGGAAAGATGAAAAGTAGTGCTTCCCATTTTACATCACAGCAGACTTTACAACAATGGATTTCTGTAAAATAAAAATCAGCTTTCACTTACTGCTGACTTTTCTGTAGGGGCCTTGCTAAGTAGAAAGTGTCATGGTACCTATTGCAGACAAATCATGGGGCAAAAGGGGCAATAGTTTCCGTTGTCGGGTAGGTGGCAATTTGCAAAAGACCTTACATGCAATGTTCCTCCTGCACTCCGCCCTAGTGTCCTCGCCTCCTGACTGTTAAGAGCCTTATCCAAGTCGAATTGATCCGGGAGTTAAAGAGAGATCCAAAGGTGGGAAGCGAAGTCAGTGCCTCAGTTGCTGTCAGTGTGTGTGTGGTGTGTGTGGTGTCCCATTCTTTCATATCACACACACAGAAGGTACACTGCAGTGAATGAGGATTACTCTGCATTTTAGCACTGCTTTTTCTACTGTAGTTGGCTTTTGAATGAGGATGACAATGGCAGAGGTGAAGAATGAAGCTGAGATCACTTCCATGGTTTCTATGCCCCTCTATGCAGGCATGTATCCTGTGTTTAATGAGCTAGAACGAGTAAATCTGTCTGCAGCTCAGACGCTGAGAGCACATTCATTAAGGCTGAAAAGGAAAATCCAGGTCTCACACAAGACATCATCATGAAGATTTTAGAGAAAAAAAGTGTAGAAGTTAACTCCAGAGTCCCTTCTTCGTATGGCAGCGGATGCTGTAGAAGAGTATATGACTGAACCACCAGAGCCAGAATGAAAAGGCATGAGCACTTAAACAAATTCTCAGTAAGCTCCGGATGAGATCGATGACAGAGTGAGGTTTCTGCAGACAATCAAGGATACACCTAGTGCAATAAAAGAACTTCTTGCTACAGTGAATATCGTCCTCAAGAATATCAATACCAGAATCATAGGGCACTTGGACACCAAAAGAAAGAATTCGGAAAGTACTCCAAAAGTTTCAGTGATACTCTGAAAATGTATTTTTAAAATGGCAAGGTGATAAATGTGTTTGTGTAAGTGCCAACCGACTAATTCATCAAACCGGCTTGATACTTCAGACCTTCAAAACTGTGGCCTGAAAGTTGTCTATGTTAAGAGATGTACTTCCCAGCGGTAGTGTTGGACGGCCGTTATCTGTAAATTTTAAAGTTCGACTGTATAAATTATCGGTCTCTCCTGAAGGGATCTAATCCAGGGAGTTGAATGGGATTCTTGCCATTTTACACCATATTTTTGTAAAATGTAGCTTAATCATAATCTCACACTGACGATTTTGCATCACTTTTGCTATTATCATTTTTTTAAGAATTATAAGCCAAAAGAATTTATACCTCAGTGTGTCATTATATAACACTCCTAAAAAAGAATTGTAAATATTGGTGTTTGTTTCTGACGTTTTAACTTGAAAGCGATATGCCATAAGATAATGTATTTAACAGTATTTGCTAACAGATATTCAATAAATAGTTTACATCTGTTAAAAAAAAAAAAAGAGCCTTATCTAAGAAGGCTGTCAGGTTACCAAGGCAACCAACAACTCACTGTGAGACATTTCTAGCCTTTTCCATGGCAATTTGTATCTGTGCAGTATGATCCCACATCTTAGATAAGTCCGTGGTTGAATTTTAGCCATGTTCAGGTTGAAGAATTTCCAACTCACAAACTGAGCAATATCCCAGAAGCCAAGCCCGTAGGCAGAACATACAGAATGGTAAACCCACACTTCCTGCTCTGCCCTAGAAGTGATTGTCATGCCTGTGCTTTTTCAGAGTTCAAACTACCTCACACTGTGTGTCTGACCTGACCAAAGACCTGTGGCTGTCTCTTCAACGATGCTAACTAAGACTGTTATCTCTTTTTTTTTCTCCAAGATGGTCCGATGGTCCAATGGTCCAACTAATGTTCTGGGTCTTCGCCCTAAGTGAAACAGGAGTCACAGAAAGCAACACTGGAAATGCCAAGGCATGTACTTTTCTCAGATGAGGATCTTGCCACCTTGTGCACCCGAGCCCTGGACCTATCATGGTACTTTTAGAAAAAGGTGCACCCTAGGGACTAAGAGCATTAGGCTGGGGCTGGCAGGTGGTGTAGTGGTTAAGGTGCTGGACTCCCACATGGCCAACTGCGGTTTGAGTCCTGAATCTGGCGGCTTACTTTCTCACTTTCCCTTTCTCTCTCTGTTTGTCTCTCTCTGGTTAAATTTAAAAATAAATCATAGTAACAAATAAAATTAAGTAAAAGAAATAACTAAATCTTTAAAAAAAAATTAAAAAGAGAGCATTGGGTTAAGAATTCGAGTCCTGGCCTACCCTATTGCAGAAAATTCTCATCTGAACCTCAGAAATAAATAAAATAGGAAATTTATCACTGACTTCACAAGGTTGACTTAAAAATCCTTTGTCTTCAGTCAACCATGTCTTGAGGCCAGGATCCGGTGACTTGCTTTTATTACTTTCCCTTTCTCTCTCTCTCTCTCTCTCTCTCTGGTGAGTGTGTGTGCCCTGTAGCAAATGAAAGCAAAATAATAATAATAATAAATAAAATTAAATAATTCTTTAAAAAGTCCTTTGTCATCTTTGATGTGTTGTGTGTGTGTGCATGTATATATATATATATATATGCAAATTATATTGATTTGATCATAGCACATTGCATTCATGCACTAAAAATAAATATGTACAAATCTGTGTGCCCCATAAATATGTGCAATTATTATGTCAATTAAAAATTTGTATGTGTATATATATATATATTTTTAATTGCCATAGGGTACATGTACTCACTGAGAGAGACAGAGAGACTGAGAGGAAGATAGCACCTCCCCAGTGGGGAGTAGTCATGCTAAAATTTCTTCTCTTCCCTTCCTCTATCCTGTTGGAATTTGGGACACACATACCCAGAGTGTTTTTCAGGGCTAGGATTCGAATTGTGATTGACATATGGGGGAGCAAACCCCCTAGCTAACCACTAGACCTTAAGGTTGGCCCTATATACCTTTGTAATTGACAATAATTATACATATTTATGGGGACAGTGTTGTTTTTAAGTGCATGAATACAAGTGTAATGATCAGATCAGTATATTTGTTTTTTCTTCATCTTAAATATATGTCATTACTTTGTGTTGGGAGCATTTAATCCTCTCTTCTAACCCCCTCGAAATATACAGTAAATTATTGTTAACTATAGTCACCCTACTGTGCTTCTACAGATATCTTAAAAATCTTTAAGAGTGGGACCAGCAGTTAGCATAATGGCTATGTCGCTGGACCCGGCGGCTTAAAACTCACGCTGGGCATGTATACGCACGTGCCCAAGATCCCTAGAGGAGAATGGAGGAGAAGGGATTGCAGCGTGGCCATTCCCCCTGGGGGGCTGATTTCTCGCTTTCTGTCTCTCTGACTCTCTCTGTCTGTCTGGCGAGCACACGTGCCCTGTAGCAAAAACGTCTTCAAAAAAAAAAAAAAAATCTTTAAGAGCATTCATTTCAAGGAAAGTATTAACCAAATTATCTATGTTAAAAAACAAACTCCAAAAAGTTGTTATTACCATTAAAGCCTTCAAAGGAGCAGAATGGTTTGATTCTAGTAGGTCTACAACAACCTACAAACCTCTGACTATCAGAATCAGTGTATTTATCTCTAAAAGGTTTACATACAGACACTGATTCATAAGAACGGACAGCGCTTGAGCCTGACTCGTTATATGGTGCAACTCAGGAGCGGGCTCAAGCTTTAACCTGCAGTAAGTAAACATTTATTCACTAGACACAGAGCACGGACAGAGGCCGTGCACACTTGCCAAGCACACTGGACAAACAGGTGAGACAGTTTATTTTGAGTCAGGTGACTCCATGACAAGTTCTGGATAAACTCAGGTAAACTAATTTTTTAAACCTTTTTCTTTTTTTTTTAATTGGTAGAGGGTGCACATACTTTCCAGAGAGAGAGACAGAGGGACAGAGAGAGAACTTCTCCCCCCAGTGGGGCATGGGGAATGGTCAAACTGCAACCTCTTTTCCATTTCTCCATCCTGTTGGGATTTGGGGCATGCGTGTACACATGCTCAGCCCGTTTTCCTCTTTCCTTTCCTTTCCTTTCCTTTCTTTTCTTTCTTTCTTTCTGTTTTTTTTTATCTCAAATTTCATTTTAAGTTTTTGCCATAGGGCATGTGTACTCACCAGAGAGGGAGGGACAGTGAGAATTCATCCCCCAGAGAGATGGCAATTTCTTCTCCTCCATTCTCCTCTCAGAAATTTGGTCACATACACATGAACACATGCCTGGCATGATTTTCAAGCCACTGTGTCTGGGGCTCGAATCACGGTCAACCATGTGGGAGTCCGGCGCCTTAACTATTATGCTGCCTGCTGGCTCCACTCAGCATGTTTCTCAAGCCACCAGGCCACGACTCAAATAGTGAGATCGGTCATGTGGGATTTGACTCTCTTACCTAACAGGTCACAGGGCCAGGGAAACTATTTTATTTATTTAAAACAAATAGACAAACTTGCATAATAATATGACTAAAACTATCCTATATGAAATTATTTGAGATATACAAATATGTCCTTTAGTCAGAAGAATTATCTTTATCCCTAGAATATAGAATAAAAAAATTAAATTCAATGTTTTTGATTAAATGTATTTATTGTGCAGTGTTATCATAACTCTTTTTCCCGGCAGTCGAGGTGAGGTGAAGATTATTTGAATGTAGAAGACCTGAGTTCTAGTTTTAGTTCCAGAATGATCAATTATATGTGAAGGTGGAAGGCAGTGGTGGTGCAAGATTGTGAATGTTCTGAATGCCCCTAAATTGTACACGCGACAGTGGCTAAAATGATAAATTTTATTGTGTGTATTTTATTACAACAAAAGGATCTTATTCCAAGAAGTTTTTACTCTGGAGCCCTAACCTCTCATCATTATGAGGAACAAGAATGGATATATTAGCTCATCTTCATGCCATCACCCAAGGCATTCTGGGAATGTCCTCAGCCTTCTCAATGGTCCCAGGACACAAACCAGATCATTCATCTCAACAACAGAGACTTCTGGATGCATTCCAGGGTAGCTGAAAGGAAGTTGCACCATTGTGTTGTCCAACCCCTTTGCTTTGCAAATGAAGAAAGAGGATATGTAACTTGAACCATCTTCTGGTGAGAAAAAGCAACTCACCTAGATTTAAAGCTTAAATCAAGTCTGGCATTTGCTTCTCTAAGATCATAGTTCATATTTCTCTATAAATCTTATTTTCAACACTTCGTTATTTGTGTGTGTGTGTTCATTTCCAGGAATTTGTGGAACTCAGAATGGGACTCTAGTGAAATGGCTCTATTAAACTTCTGCTCTGAGTCTCCTTGACATATTACTTCATTCATTACAGTTGACATAAAAGATGAACAATCCATGTACCTATTCCCTATTCCTAGTATAATGCATTTTATTGTAATATGGTGCAAGGATAATTGAGCTTGAAATTCAGTGACCTAGTTTAAATTTAGACTCTGCCATGTCTTAGGGCAAGTCATTAAACTTATCTCTGTTCATCAGTTTGCTTTATCTAGAAGTTAAGCAATTGGAAGGGGTAAGCCTTAAAATGCCCCATAGTTTCTAGTTTCTGTAACTATATTATTTCCTGATTTTCACATATATATGTATATATATATATATATATAAATATATAATTTATGCTGTATAAATAAGAAAGTGACCTTAATACTTGTCTTCTTTTTCTTTTTCTTTTATTTTCTAGAGGGCACATGTGCTTGCCAGAGAGAGACAGAAACAAAGAGAGAGCAAAAAAGCACTACCTCCCACCCCATGGGGCATAGTCACACTGCAATCCCTTCTCCTCCATTTCCTCCTTCTTTTGGGATTTTGGGCATGCACACACACATACCTGGCATGTCTTTTAAGCCACCAGGTCTGGAACTCAAACCATTGGTGCCATATGGGACCCAGCTGCTTTAACCACCAGACCACGGACTGGCTCAAGAGTTATGATGCATCTATCACTTCTATTATTTTTTCATTCATATGTAAAATTAACTATGGTATATAGGTTGTTTCATTGTAGTAGAAACTATGCTGCATTGCCTAGATCTCCATTCCAGAATGAAGGCTTTATTCGCCAAGCTGCTATGCTTATTGCCAGTATACAATCTTCAAGTTTCAGTCCCTTTCAGGGAATTGCCCTTGGCTGAAGAAAGCCACCTTGCTTGAATCATACTGCTTCCCAAAGGCAACTAGTATACAATGACTGATTCATGTGGGAATATAAAGACCTGGCCCCAGTGGGGTGACTATGGAAGTTTCTACCAGCTACAGAGCATCTCATGGGTTGGCTGAGGCCTTTGATGAGACAAAATTTCAGCTTACCTTCTCCCTCTGTCCAAATATGATTTTTTGAGAGGTTTTCGCTATAGGGCACGTGCGCTCGCCAGACAGACAGAGAGAGACATAGAGACAGAAAGCGAGAAATCACCCCCCAGAGGGGATGGTCACGCCGCAGTCCCTTCTCCTCCATTCTCCTCTCGGGATCTTGGGCACGCACGCACACGCGCCCAGCGTGAGTTCTAAGCCACCGGGTCTGGGACGCGAACCGTGGTCGACTACATGGGAGCCCAGCGACATAGCCATTACGCTAACTGCTGGTTCCCCA
>NW_006160208.1:2298245-2310142 GCF_000334495.1 Tupaia belangeri chinensis | reverse complement strand
TTTTTGTGTCTCCCTATCAGAGTTGATTCTGAGAACAACCACCAAAAAAATCTTGCCTGCTAATCTCTGTTCAAAGTCTGTTTCCTAGGAAACCCAACTTGCTTCATTCATTTAACCTTCCCAATGACATTATGAGGGAGATAACTGAACTAGAAAGCTTATAGAAAGTAGTTTCCATGATAACCAAACTAAGATAGGATAGAGCCAGAATTTAAACACAAGCATCCTGGCTCTAGTACTCCTTTTCCAAACTCCTAAGATATTCTACCTCCTTGATTTTTTTATTCACTTCTCAGGTTTTATACAAGTTTATTCAACTGTACATTTAAAAATCATTACTTAAATGTATGCATATTTTCCAAATACTATGTATGTTTTCATGTGATTTCTCAAAGGTGAATGCACATATTGTGAATAGAACCAATAAAATTACTTTCTAAATAAGTCACCTCAAAGTTGGAATCCTAAGAAACAATCCAGCAGTCTTGAATCCAGCCTCTCCTGAATTCTTATGAATAATAGCATTTGATAAAGTACAATGTCCCTTCATTCTTAATACTCTCAACACAGTAGGTATAGAAGGTATATTTCTTAAAACAATAAAAGCATATATGACAAACACACAACCATCACCATACTCAGTGGGGAAAAGTTGAAAGCTTTTCCTCTCAAAACAGAAGCAAGACAAGAATGTCCACTTTCTGGACTCCTATTCTACACTGGAAATCCTCACCACACAATCAGACATGAGAGTAAAATAAAAGGCATTCAAATTGTAAAGGAAAAAGTTGATTTTTCCTTAATCGCAGATGATGTTATATACAGAGAAAATGTTAAAAAGTGTCCATCAAAAGGCTCTTAGAGATGATTTTAAAATTCAGCAAAATTGCAAGTTACAAAATAAACATACAAAAATCTGTAGCATTTTTGTACTCTAACAATGAGAAAACTGAGGCAGAAATAAAGAAACAAGTTCCTTTTCCAATAACCACACACACACACACACACACACACACACACACAACTCCAGGAATAAATCTAACCAAGAAGTAAAAGCTCTATGAAAATTATAAAATACTGAATAAAGACATTGAAAAATAAACCAAAAAATGGAAAGGCATTCCTTATTTGTGAACTAGAAGAATTAACATAGTTAAAATGTTGACACTACTAAAAGTGATATACAAATTAATGCAATTCCCATTAAAATTCCAGCAACATTCTTCACAGAAATAGAAAAAAACAACTTGTCTGGAGTTACAGAAGTCCCTCTATTGCTAAAACAATACTGTGCAAAAAGGGTAAATTTGGAGGCATCTCACTACCTGACTTCAAAATGTGCTCTATTAAAAGGCATAATCAAAACAGTATGGTAATGGCATAAAAGCAGACACAGACCAATGGAACACAATATGGAATCTAGAAATAAACCCAACGACATATAGCCAATGGATTTTTAACAAAAAACACAACAAAATCTACTGAAAATGGATAGTGTTGCTGGGACCAGCAGTTGGCATAATGGCTATGTTGCTGGACTCCCATGGAGCCAACCATGGTTCAAGTCCCAGACACGGTGGCTTAAACTCATGTCGGGCATGTGTGCGTGCATGCCCAACATTCCGAGAGGAGCCCCTTGGAGGGGGGGTTGATTTTTCACTTTCTCTCTGTCTCTCTGTCTCTCTGGTGAGTGCACCCTATAGCAAAAACCTCTCCACACACACACACAAAAAAAAAAAAAAAGAAAGAAAAAAAGAAAAAGATAGTCTTATTAGCAAATGGTGCTGGGAAACCTGGATATCCAGCTGTAGAAAAGTGAAACTAGATCCCCATCTCTCACCACTTTTAAAAAAATTAACTCAAAATGGATTAAAGACTTAAATATAAAGCCCCAAACCATAAAACTACTGGAGGAAAACACTAGAGAGACACTTCAAGATATTGGAGTCAGCAAAGATTTCGGGAATAAAAATCTTATAGCAATAACACCAAAAGCAGATAAGCTAAGAAGCTTCTGCATAGCAATGAGAAGAAAAAAAGAAAAAGATAACTCACAGAATGGGAGAAAATTTTTCAAATTATACTTCAGATAAAGGGTTGAAGGCCAGAATATACAAGAAACTCAAGCAGTGCCTCCCCCCAAATAAACATCAATGATCCAATAAAAAAAGGGCAATTAACCTATACAACTCTCAAAGGAAGACACATGAATGACTAAGAAACATATGAAAAAATGTTCAATATCCTTATCATAAGGTAAATGCAAATCAAAAGCACTGTGAACTATTACCTAACGCCAGTCAGAATGACTGTGATCCAAAAAGCAAAAGATAACAAGTGCTAGCAAAGTCAGGGAGAAAAGAGAACCTTTGTGCACTGTTGGTGGGAGTGTAAATACATACAGCCACTGTGGAAAACAACTTGGAGGATTCTCAAAAATCTAAAAATAGAACTATCTTATGACCCAGAAACCTCACTATTGGGTACATACATAAAGAATAGTAAATCACTTTAGTTGGAGAGACATTTACATATCCACATTTATTACAGCATTATTCACAATAGTTAAGTCAAAGAATCAACTGAAGTGCCCAGCAGAAGATAGACGAATTGGGAAAATATGGCACATATACATAAAAGAATACTAAAGAAACATAAAGACCATTTGACACAAAGTGGATGAACCTAGAAGATATAATGCTAAGTAAACTAAATCAGACTAGGCAAAGAAAAATACTGTATGTCCTTGCTTAACATATTCTTGATGTCCACACTCTATGACAGAAATGGAAGGACTCAAAAGCTTAGAAATAGAAAAAGTAAAGATAGAAACCAGAAGCTTCTTGGGGAGGATGGTATGGTGGTAGGGAGGGTTCATGAGGACATTTTTAAGGTGCACAAGAATGCATGTAAATAAGATGAAGAGGCCAGGAGATAGTGTACCAAGGCAGATTAAAACTATGGACAGTTTAATACATATTTCAACAAAACCTGGTAGAACTATTGTGTTGTCAGAAAAGTCATGATGTATTTTTCTCTGTCTTTCTATGCAAAAGTCTGTTAAGACTTTTCCAACAACTCAGTATTATCAAATGTGTACAAGAAGATGGATTAAGTATATGTCCTAGAAATGATTGCTATACACTGAATGCATGCTTAGAAAACTTACTGTACCCCACAAAGACATACATCAAATGTGTGCAAACTAGAAATTGTCATTTAAAAATAAAAATACATTGAAATACATTTAAACATTTAAAAAAAATTATACTCTGGGTCAACTCCATGGCACAACAGTAATATCCTGCTCAAAAGAAGCCGAATTCAGGGTCAGCACGTAGCATGGTGGTTAAGATGCTGGACTTCCAAATGGCTGACCACAGTTTAAAGCTTGGATCCAGTGACCTGAAAATCATTCCAGGCATTTGTGTGTGCATACCCAAAATCCCCAGACGAGACTGGAGGAGAAGGTAGTGTGACATGGTCGTCTCTTCTAGGGAGTGATTTGTCATTTTTCCTCGTCCAGTGAGCACACACACACTAATAAATAATTAAAAAAATAAACAGCTGGATTCCACATGGTGACTGTGGTTCAAATCTCTGGTCAGTTCAACCTGAAACATATCAGATATGTGCAGAGGACTGGAAGACTAGAGGAAAGAGATTGTGACATGACCAGACCCTGTACAGAGTGCTCCTCTCTCTCTCTCTCTCTCTCATTTTCTCTCTCACACATGTGTGCTCATGCATTGTATCATGAATAAGTTTTTTAAAATGCTTAAAAAATTCATACTCTTTGTATTCTTCCCACAGATGGCTCAAACCTCACCTATATCACTAAAGAGCTTCATGTTTCTCTTTCTTATGTGAGCATATTTCTGTTTCTTGTGGAACATGTTAGTTATGGATATAACTTAACCATTATCTGATCCCTGGGCCAAAGTTCTTAGGAAAAAAGAGGTCACTGGAACAAATTCAACTTGCAAACAAAACTAATTTTAACATACATGGTAGTGTTGTGTTTTTTAAATTTAAATTAACTTGCAGTGAAAATTCAGATTTCCAATTTTATTCAAATTATTGGAACATCTAGCCTCATTTCCACTTTATGACAATTGGTTGATGCAAAATAGCAGCTGTCTCCTTAGATAGGGGACACGAGCTTGAGCTTGCCAGTCTCCACCACTCCCCATTACAGCCCTCTCAGGGAGGCCAAATGTCAGTTGCAATATATCAGCTACACTTGCAAATCTATTTTGCTCTCTTAAATTGCCTGCCCCTTGCTCCAAAGACTTTTAAAATCTGTCATCTCTTGCTTTTAAAATCCAGATTCAAACGTGCATACCCTCTGCCAATAAAAAAGAAAAGTACCAGATTAATGTTCTGACCAATGGATCTGAAGGCATGGTCTTAGGTGGCAGGGCCTGTGGTAACCGTAGTGCTCTTAACTGTTCCAGTTGGTTCAGGAACTGAGATTTGTTGGGCTGACAGACTCAGATATCATGCGCAGTCTTTAAGACATCCTCAGATATACCTGAATACACTGGTCGTTTCTGCTACGTGGTGGCACCTAAAGCACGCCTCACATGAAGCAACCTTAGGACAGTCTCCCAGAGCTTGCTGTTTCCTTATTTCTATTGATATTAGTCACAATTAATGCTCTCACTTTATCTCTGGAATATTGTCTTACTGATCTTTTTGTCTCTTTCTTCCCCAGTCCAGCTAATGAAACCCAAGGTAATTTTCCAACAAAATTAACACAAACTGCACTCTTCTCTACTTATAGACCCTTAATGGTTTTTGCTTCCTAAAGGAAGAAGTCTGCACTCCTTATGAAAGACCTTCCTCCATCTAACCCTGAACCATTGCTCTGCCTCCATCTTCTGCCACACGCTGGATTCCTTCCAGTTCTCCATGTGCACCAGGGCCTGTCCCCATAGGGCGACGTTTGCCCCATCCATTCCCCGACCCTGGAATGTGATAACCATGATCCTCAGACCTTTGGATTTCACAGACCAGTACATTTTTTAAAACATGAACTGTGGGCTGTTTTTATTAGGCCAAGTAAAAGACAATAATAAATTACAATATGTAATACCATCTATTTTCACCTTGATTTCATAAAAGAAAGGAACACAGCAACACTCCAAAAGTATAAAGTACATCACCTCAAACCAAAGTTCTTTTAACTGGAAAAATTTAGTTTGGAAAAGCTTGCTGCCTTATTTTTATTTTTCTCATTTCCTTTAAGATCAGTGAAATTTAATCACTAGCATCTGTCTTGGACTTGCTTTTGAGCCTCACTAACTTGCCCTGCTTTCCTTTCTAGAAAATTCCTATTCATCTTTCACGTTTGAATGTTGCTTCTTGAGTGAAGTCTTTCCTGACTCCAAATGGCAAAGGTAGTTTCTATCCCCTAATATACAACTGTGTGACAGTACAATATATGGATTTTAATGGGGGTTAGGAGGAAGGAAGTTTTACTGCTATATACATATATTACAGATGCATAGAGAAGATGAAGTTGTACCATAAATGACTAAAGACCCTTAAAAATCTTCTTGTGGTGGTTAAGGCGCTGGATCCTACATGGCCAACTCTGTGGTTTCAGTCCTGGACTTGGTGACTTGAATAACACACTGGGTGCATGTGTGAGTGTGCCCAAAATCCCAAGAGAAGAATGGAAGAGAAGGGACTGAGGCATAGCCATCACCCCTGAGGGGGTGATTTCTCACCTCCTCCTCTTTCTCTCTCTCTCTGTTTCTGATGAATGCACACACCCTGTAGCAAATAAATAAATAAATAAATAAATAAATAAATAAATAAAATAAAAATAAAAAATCCCAATAGTAGCTGCTTACTCCTAAGTATCTCTTTCTTCTTCTTTTTTTTTTTTTAGAGGTTTTTTTCACTATAGGGTGTGTGCGCTCGCCAGACAGACAGAGAGAGACGTAGAGACAGAAAGCGAGAAATCACCCCCCAGGGGGGATGGTCACGCCGCAATCCCTTCTCCTCCATTCTCCTCCCGGGATCTTGGGCACACATGCACACGCGCCTGGCGTGAGTTTCAAGCCACCGGGTCCGGGACGCGAACCGCGGTCGACTACGTGGGAGTCCAGCGACACAGCCATTACGCTAACTGCTGGTTCCCTCTCTTTCTTCTTTTTAATTGCCAGAGAGCATGTTAAAATTTTTTACTTGCCAGAAAAATAGAAAGAGAGAGAGCGGTAGTGAAAGAAAGTACCTTCTAATGGGACATGGTTGCCCTGCAATCCCTTCTCCTCAATTTCTCCATCGTATCAGGATTTTGGTACCACATGCACACATGTCTGGTGTGTTTTTCAAGCTGCCAGGGTCAGGACTCAATCTGTACTCGGCCATGTGGGATCCAGTTCCTTTAACTACTAGACTATGGGGCTAGCCTTCACTTTCTCTTTAAAAACCATCTTCAACCTTTCTGGTACACTCTTACATCATCATCTCCCTAGCTCAAATAATACACCACTGAGCCATCATCCAGCATGACACTTACTCATCTACTTAAAGTCTGTGGCCCCATGTAAACTATGAGATACTCAGAAAGATCTAATCCCTTATATACACACTCACGCATGTGCACACATGCGGAAAACACACAAGCAGTGCAAAAAGTTAATGGAAAATGTGTATTAAGAAAAAGCTTGGAACCAGCAGATGGTATAATGGTTATGTCACTGGACTCCCACATAGTCAACTGTGGTTTGAATCCAAGACCTGGCAGCTTAAAACTCATGTCGGGCATGTGTGCATGAGTGCTCAAACTCCCAAGAGGAGAATGGAGGAGAGAGATTGCAGTGTGACCCAATCCCCACCCCCAGGGAGGGATTTCTCACTTTCTTTCTCTCCATTTCTCTGGTGAGTGCTAAGCAAAGATTTCAAAATGTTTGCACCAAAATAAACTTTTATTTTTTAAAAAGGATTATTTAATTTTTAAATTTGCTGTAGGGCACATGTGCTCACCAGAGGGAGACCAAAAGATGGAGAGACAGAGAGAGGGAATGTGAGAAAGCAAGCTGCCAGGTCTGGGACTCAAAAGGCAGTCAACCATGTGGGAGTTCAGTGCCTTAACCACCATGCTATCTGCTGGCTCTTAAACCTTTATTTTAATTTCATTTTTCTGTGAACTTTTCGAAGTGTGTGTGTGTGTGTGTGTGTGTGTGTGTGTGTGTAGTCTCTTTCTCTTTAAGTCTATATAAATATATATAACTATATAAACACATATGTAACTATATATACATATAAACACACATATACACTATATACACACACATAGATACACACACACACATAAGTAAAAGTTCTATAGCCAGTAGTGGCACAGTCCATAAAGTGCCAATGTTCAGTTCTTGGGCACATCCCTGGTACCTTCCTCTGTGGAAGACTTTACTGTTGCCATAACTGCAGTCGCCATCTTCTCTAGCAGGAGAAATAAACATATTTAGACATCTGGGCAATGTCACTGTGATGCCAGCAACTGGTTTCACAACCTAGCCCTTACAGAAGCTCCAGTGCTGAAACGCATTGAGTCACACCCTCCGTAAGCCCCAGTAAGAGAGAGGGATCTTTAACAGTGGATAGAAGGGACCCCGATTGTTTGCACATGGGTTTGATGTGCACAGATTTATGCCGACCTCATTCATTGCTTGTTCCTATGACCCGTTTGGCCAGCTTCCCTTGCTGCCTGTCCAAGTGGAGAGGTCAGAGAGGAGTGGACAGAGACCTGCCAAGTCAGCACAATCAATGTACTCTACGGTTCCTAGAAACTACCTGCAACTTAGCCAGGCCTGCCTGTGGGTGGCATCTTTTGCCAGCTATACACACTGAGGAAGCTACAGTTTGGTTAGGGAGCAATGCAATTCTGAGAAAAACAGGCCCTCTGTGTTCTTTCCTCTTGCAAACCCTGAGCATTATTGGGTGCTGGGAGGCTCCTTCACAGTGTTAAACCTACTCTTTCTCTGTCTGGGAACAAGGCTGACCAACAGTGCCTTAATGACAATGTGGTAAGACCCAAAGAAGCAGAGAATGTGTGGCCTGATGTACGGCTTCTTTCTGTACCTTGGATTGCTCCTGGGGTGTCTTACTACTTACTGGGAATTCTACAGGATGCTCACAGGAGCCAGTCTGTGCTCCAGGTGCTGGAGATGAGAAATAGACTTTCTTTCCATTAAGAAATCATTATTTCTCCCCTTGGGCAGTTTGTCAAACTCACACAGGAGCAGGAACATCACTTCACACTCCCGCAGAAGTGACACGATAACCGATAGTGAGAAAGACAAAGGAGATCATCCTGGGGTGAGGAGTGAAGGTAGCATTCTTGTAGCAGTGACCTAGAGTGCAGGAGATGGTCAGGGAGAGGGGCAGGCCTTTCTGCTATGCCTTATTACTCTTCTTGTTTTGTTTTATTTTTGTCTCTGGATTAGTGAAGAGGCAGGTGGGGGCGAGAGCAAAAAGATGTTTAGTTTTTATCAGGCATCATCTGATTCAAAGTGTAGCCACCAGAAGAAGCAATATCCTCTGAGAATAATCTGTGGACGGTTGAAGTAACCTAGAAGTGGCCTCTCACACATAAGCAGATTGGTCACCTCACGGAGGCCACCTGTGTCATTAACTACTGAGCTGCTCACGTAGTCCTGTCACCCATGACTCCTGATGGCTTGTGGGATGCCCCTTCCTCTCTTGAGCTATCACTATTGGACTCCAGATATCTCCAGCCTATATAAAAACTCTTTTCACTACGTTGGTCTAGCCCTTTCGGCAGATTCCTTATCCTAGAGCTATTGAAAATGTCTCCTGAAAATTCATGTTTTGAGCTGTTGTAATGGAGCGTGAAACTTGATCCAATGATGGTGTTAGATCAAGATGGGGGGGCTTTGGGAAGAGATTTTGATTGAGTGGTTAGGGTTTGACCCCCATGATTGAGTCCTGGTGGGTTTTTAAAGAGAGGGAATGAGAGGCAGAGACCCTCACATGGAAGAAAACCATGCTGTCTCTGAATGTGCCTGCCATCCTCCGTGTCGCTGTTAGCCATGCTGTGATGTAGCCAGCCTGATGTGTACACACATGCCCCAAATCCTGGCAGCGTGAGAAAATGAACGAGATGGGATTCTGACACTCCACACGCCATTTGGTAGTTGCTTTCTCCCTCTTCTCTCTGTCTCTCTGACAATTAAAGGGAGGAAAAAAATCCCCTCTATTGCTGAAGTTTCTATGTTTATATGACAGAGTAAACTGTCATCTCCTCCCAACCTCTCATGAGAAAGGGCTCCAGAGTTTTGATAAAGCAGATGTTGAAGGGGATAAGGCCCTTTTGTGATCCAGCAGGCCTCAAGAAGAGAAAATCAGAAAACAAATTCGCCTCCCCCTAATAATGGGGACCCCTGACTCAGGAGCAGGACATAAGCCTTGTGAACTGAAGACTTCTTCAATGTAGATTTAGATTCTATTGTCTCCAGGAAAAAGAGTCAACTTTAGGAGATGTGTTTGTTTTATAAGGTGCAACAGGAAAAACCTGGTTAAGAGCCAGGTTGGGAGGGCAGAACCTTAGCCATCACCCTCACTTATTGCAACTGCACATTTGTTTGTTTCTTCTTTCTTTCTTTCTTTCTTTCTTTCTTTCTTTCTTTCTTTCTTTCTTTCTTTCTTTCTTTCTTTCTTTCTTTCTTTCTTTCTTTCCTTTCTTTCTCTCTTTCTCTCTTTCTCTCTTTCTTCTTTATTTTTTATATTTCCAGAGGGCACATGTGCTCACTAGAGAGAGAATCAGAGAGAAAGACAGTGAGAAAGCAACTCCTGATGATGGTTGGCCACGCCGCAATCCCTTCTTCATTTTCTTCATTCAGGATTTTGGGTACACATGTACAATCCCTTCTCCTCTTGGGTTTTTGGCACACATACACACACGCCTGGCATGTTTTTCAAGATGCTGGTTCAGGACTCGAACAATTCTGTCTGCCATGTGGGGTCCAGCCACCTTAACCTCCACGTCACCTGCTATTTTCTAAGCTTTTAAAAGCTGTTTAATGCAGTAAGAATATGTAAGAATAAGGTTTACCATCTCAACCACTTGAAGTGTATAATTCAGCGACAGTAAGCACATTCACAATGTGATGCAACCAGCACCACTGTCCATTTCCAGAACATTTTCATCATCTCAAACACAAACTCTGTACCCATTAAGCAATAATTCTCTGTTGCCCCTCAACCCCAGCCCCTGGTAACCTTTACCCTGCTTTCTGTCTCTGTGAATTTGACTACTGTAGGTAGCTCCTATAAATAGCCTCATATGGTATGTGTCCTTTGTGTTGGCTTATTTCATTTAGAATGCTTTCAAGGTTCACCCATATTGGAGCATGTGTCAGAACTTTACTCCTTTCCAAAAGCTGTGTAATATTTCATTGTGTGTAAACACCACGTTTTGTTTATCTTTTCATCTGCTCACAGGTATATGGATTGTTTCTACATCTGCCTATTGTGAATAATGCCATTGTGAAGAGTTGTGGGAAAATCATTGTGATTTCATTTTACAGTTGTCCTCACTTTGCAATCAGAGTCAGGTGACAAGAGATAGGAGACCTGTCCCAGCCCTCCATTCCCACCTAGCACCTACTCCTAGGCTCTAGCCAGAAGGGACCAGAGTTCAGAGTCACATAAAGCAACAGGGCAAATATGAAAACCCATGATGGCTCAGGAATGTCCAGGAAGGATATTTGCAGGAGGGAAAGTTCAAAAACATTCTCTGTATTCAAGAGAGTGTTGCACTGGGAGGGGAAGGAAGGAAGGAAGATGTCTTACATCTACTTGGTGACCGCATTTACGTTAGTATATATATGACATGAACTGAAATGCTGATGGTGCTTATCTTGGAGGATAGTTATTAATATTAATTTTCATATAAGACAAAAATAAAACTATTTCAACTTAAAAAATGAATACCATGGGGCCAGCAGATAGCATAATGGTTATGTCGCTGGACTTCCATGTGGTTAACCATGGTTTGAATCACAGACCTGGTGGTTAAAACTCATGTCAGGCATGCTTGTGTGCCCAAGATTCAGAGAAGAGAGTGGAGGAGAAGGGATTGTAGCATGGCCTTCCTCCCTGGGGGTGGGGTGGGTGTGATTTATTGCTTTCTGTCTCTGTCTCTCCAGCAAGTATACTCGCCTTATAGCAAGAAGCTCTCTCTCGGGGAAAAAAAAAGACTATTAGTTTAATTACTCTCATGTGGATGATAAGAAAGAGAAAAATGGAGAGGAGAGGCAAAGGGAACAGGCCTTCTTGGAGACACACAGCTTCATGGCTCCTGCGAACTAGCCATTTTGGGGAAACAGAAATGAAGATTTTTTCCACTGATAATTCGGCCTCCAGCACACAAAAGTTACGTGTTTGTTCTTGGCTGTTGTTGCTATTGTTTCTCTCTTTCTGTCTCCTTTTCTGCACGCTCCTCGATGCTCAGATTGAACTTCCAAGTTTGGGAAGAAACCGACCATCAACCTGATGACTAGAAATCGCTGCAGGACCACAAGAAATATGGGGAAGTAGGAAAATACCTCTCCTTCAAGGGAAAAGGATAGCTCCTCTTCATCCACACACAGTTCAATGGAAATCATGGAAATTTCTGATAAAGAATTCAGAATATTTAGGAACCAGCAGTTAGCGTAATGGCTATGTCGCTGGACTCCCATGTAGTCGACTGCGGTTCGCGTCCTGGACCAGGTGGCTTAAAACTCATGCCGGGCGCATGTGCATGCGTGCCCAAGATCCCGAGAGGAGAATGGAGGAGAAGGGATTGCGGCGTGACCATCCCCCCTGGGGGGTGATTTCTTGCTTTCTGTCTCTATGTCTCTCTCTGTCTGTCTGGCGAG
>NW_006160208.1:2250562-2296410 GCF_000334495.1 Tupaia belangeri chinensis | reverse complement strand
GGCATAGAAAGCAACCATGGATACCAGAGACAATGTGGGAGGAGGATGGGACATGGCAGAGGGTGAAGGATAGGGAATCAAGGATGGCAAAAAAAAAAAAAAGTATACAAGACATAAGAAATGGAAAATTATTTGCTGATAGCATGTATGTTGATGTGCTTGATTGAGCCAATATACAGTGTATCTTGGATGGAAAATCCCATTTGTATGATGTATAGTGAATTAATGTAAAAAATAAATTTAAAGAGAAAAAAAAAAAAAGAAAGAGAAAAATGGAAAGAATATAGGACCCTGCTTCACAACCTGGAAAAAACCTGTCCACTTTTTAGGAATTTATATCCTGGGAGTTTATGTGTTCCAGCAGTTACCCTACCTTAGCTAATACACTCTGAGAGGTGAGCTTATTATTGCAGAAATTGATAAGATCCCTTTTAATACTCATTTCTCTTCAATTAGGCTCTGAGTTCCTATGGAAGACATCTATTAGGAATTCTTACATTCTTGAGAGCCTAGCATGGAGCCACGAAGAGAGTGAGCCTCTAGTAAATGCTGAGTGATTTGACAATCTCCTAATGGAATGAAACTGGGTCTTTGTGATTTGTTTAGAATAGTACTTTGTATACGATTTTATGTGATTGGTCACTTTTAGTAAAGGTTCTTGCTCTTAAGGGATTAGAGATCCAATACATTCTCAGAAAGTAGAGACCTAGGGCAAATTAATAAAACACATATGGTCCAAAATCCATTTAAAATTTCACTGAGATATATTTACCTTTTAAATTTGGGGAGGTTATTGAGTATAATGGAAGTTTCAGCAAAGCTTAAAAATGAGTGAGTTGAAAGTAGACAGGGTTTCCTGACCCAACTCCACCACAAATTATGTGACCTTCCATTTCCTTGCCTGTAAAATAAAGCCAGTGGTTCCCAGTCAAATCCTATAGACTAATGGCAAATTAACTAGCACTAGATTGTATATCTCTGTGTCACCCATGTGATCGTGATGTACAAATCAGATTTAGGAACCACTAGGTGATCCCATTCTATGATTCTTTTTTCTTCTTCCTCATTTCCTCCCTCCCTCCCTCCTCCTTCCTTCCTTCCTTCTTTCTTTTTTTCTTTTTTTTTTTTTTTCTCAGCAGAGGGTGAGTGCACTTGCCAGAGGAGGAGAGGGGAGTGAAGAAAAATCATCACTAAAGAGGGATGGCCATACTGCAATGCCTTCTCCATTTCTCCCTCCTCTCAGGATTTTGGGCACATAGACTCATGCACCTGGGGTGTTTTTCAAGCCCCTGGATCTAGGACTCAAATTGCATAGTTGGCCATAAGGGGTTCAGTTCATGTAACCACCAGGCCATGGGCCGACTCGAGTCTATCTTTTTCAGCAAGAGAATATAAATTTACTTTTTTGGGAGAGAGGTTTTTGCTATAGGGTGTATTCACTCGCCAGAAAGCAGAGAGAGACAGAGAGATAGAAAGTGAGAAATCACCCCCCGGGGAGATGGTCACACTGCAATCCCTTCTCCTCCATTCTCCTCTCAGGATCTTGGGCACACAAGCACACACTCTGGGCATGAGTTTAAGCCACTGGGTCCGGGACTCGAACCATGATTGACTACACGGGAGTCCAGTGACATAGCCGTTACACTAACTGCTGGTCCCTTTTGCAATTTACTTTGGTGACTGAAGAACTCAAATGGCACAAAGAACTGAATAATCCATCTCCATGGGGTGAAAATGAAATATCTTTAGTCCTAAAATGAAATGAAAAAATAAACATGTTTTAAGATGATTTGGTAGAGGAAATATTTTCCTTGAAGGGATATTAGAAAATTTTCAAGAGTTATTAAACAGAGGAGTCAAAGTTACTATCAAAGGAACTGCATAAATATTTGTTGATTACATGACCGATGTGCTAATTCAAGCAGAGAAGGAATTTTGACTTGGTTTTAAAGTCAGGATTTCTAATTGCCCAGTCAGGATAAATATGCTTTATATTCAGCTAAGCAACCTAAGCTGTCTGTTCCATTATTCAAACAAACACCAAAAGGATTTAATGTGTCCTTTGGCAACCAAATATAGAACTCCCACGTCAAGCTTCTTTTAGGCAGATATTAATGGTTACTTTTAATTATTGAGAAATTTTACATAATCCATGTGCTGTGCGTGACAGAGTGGGTATAAATTCTGGGCACCCAAGGAATTTCAGGCAAAAAACCTTACTCTCTGACGGTGGCCTTATTCTCAGCTCCTGGGAATTGATTATGCCTCTGAAAGAGGCCCAGTGGATGAGGATGGCAGAACTTTTCAAAACAGAAAGGATCCAAAGTCCTTTCAAAAGTGAATCAGAACTATATATTCCAAAGTTGAGCAATTCCCAGGGTACCGAAGATTTGGCATATTATAATAATTAGAATATGTCTTCCATTCAACACCTTCCAAATTATGACCTATTCAAGCACATTCAAAATATATTTTTAGTCGGGAACCAGCAGTTAGCTGTAATGGCTATGTCACTGGACTCCCATGTAGTGGAGCATGGTTCGCATCCCAGACCTGGTGGCTTAAAACTCACGCCGGGCGCGTGTGCATGCATGCCCAAGATCCCGAGAGGAGAATGGAGGAGAAGGGATTGTGGTATGACCGTCCCCCCTGGGGGGTGATTTCTCGCTTTCTGTGTCTATGTCTCTCTGTCTGTCTGGCGAATTTTAGTCAACATACTCAAAATGTTCATCCTTTGAAAAATACTCCCCCATTCGCCAGCCCCTGCTGTCAGTCAGTTGTCCCCTCCTTTATTCTGTACGCTGGGAGGTCATTTATTTGAATGCTGTTTGCTCTGTTGAGGTGTCATCATTTGCACTATGTGCTCATATTTCATGCAAAGTTTAAAGAATGCTATGTAAAATAGCAATTAAAATGACTACATGGGGAACATTTGTAATAGAATACATCCTTCCAAATTTATATCATTTATCCAGAATGGCAGCAAAAGACAGAGCACCAGCTGAGTGAGATTTATACTATACGACATTTAGCCCCTTTGGTAGCCGTCCATGTTAGCAGTAAACAGAAATTCCCACAGGCCTTGGTCAGTAGGACAGCCAACCATTCATGAATCAGAAGCGGAGGCTTTCCTGATTGATTTTGGTGAGTATAGTACTATTCGTTTGAACATTAATTGTTTTCATAATTTAACATCCTTCTTGCCCCATCCTCCCAGTTAGCATGGACCTCAGGTTCATGCCACCATGCCTGGTCCTTTTAGGTTTGGATAGAAACCAAACCTGGGCCTCCCTTGTGGCCTCAGCCACTGTGCAGCACGGCCCTCCCACTTGCAACATGTCTGGTGCCTTAATGTCTTTTATATTCTGTGACATTATCATCTAAGCATTTAGAAAGTGCTGGCACTGATACTGTGCTATACGGTAGTGTGAAATAACATTGGATGTGACAGACAATGAGGCCTGGCACTGGCTATGATCCATTAGAAGAGACTCTGCAAAATGAAAGGGATAGTGCTAGGACATATTTTTCAAGCATCATTACAGCAAAGTAGATGTGTTACTCTGAGTTCGGATTTATGCACTCTGAGAATATATCCTCCACCTATTTTGTGATTATCTATAGGAAAATCAAACTTAGGTAAATTTTTGAATGATACAATTTTTCAGAAATCCAGCTACCTTTAAAACATTTTCATGGGAATATTGTAGATACTCCTCTGAGATTATAATCTCTTTAGAAGAAAGCAGAAACCATCTGTGATTTTTATATTCCACCCTCCAATTACCTAGTAATACTAATGGTGACATTGTGATAAAATTTTCCTGTTTACAAAGCACTTCAGTCTCAATTCACCCTCATGGTGAGGTGAGCTCTTATTTTCCCCACTTGGCAGACCAAGACTCGGAGGTCTAGAGTCATTGATTTGCATGTGTTACTTGGCAAGAAATGGTGGATGAGAAAACCCAAATGGGAACCTATGGCCATCTGAATGGACTTCTAACCTTTTCCTCACTTTTTAGTGCTCAATCTGATTCCATTCTCTGTATATTGACATGTTCTGACAACATGAAGAATGGAAATCTTTCTCCCTACTTACCTCTCTACAGTGTTATCTGTGACTAGTTCCATAGCTCATTCCCTGGAGAACACTTAGTTAAGGCAACACTTTTGTTAGGGGCTGGCTGGTGATCAAGAAGGGTCCCTCGTGTGCACTGAAGTTCAATGCATGGAAAAGTGTCCCCGAGAGATAGAGAAGAGAGGAGCGACTCAAGCCATGTCAGAGCAGAACTGTCATAGCTACAGTCCCCATGAGAACAGCAGACAAAGTCAGGGGACCATATTCTGTTTCCAGCTGATGCAAGGATACAGTGATGCAGTGGTGACCAGGCCCAGCACCCATAGCAAGACACAAGTTCTTGTCTCCTGCTTATGAAGAATTAGAGATGCAGACACAAAAAGGGGATAGAAAGCAGAGTTTATCAAGAGGGGGAAGAAGAACAGAGCTCCCAAGCAGGCAGTGGTCCCAGCAAATGGGCTGCTGAAGAGGATCTGGGGCAGAGGGTTTTTATCTTGGTTAAGAAGTTCTTTGTCCTAGCTTGTTCTCTTCTGCATGCATTTCCCTTATAGTGGAGTATAGGGACATGCTAGATGGGTCAGGTTCTTTCTTTAAAACAAAACAAAACAAAACATTATCCTATCTTCTTCTCAGAATGTGGTCGGGCCTGGTAAAAGTCTTTGTTTTAGATCATGCTGACTAGGTTATTCACAGAGCCGTTGTTGCAAACCATCTCTCCTGAGGAAGCAGCCAAGCCACTATGTCTCCATCTTAAAACTTAGCTATTTGGTGATTCCGTTTTGGGCCTCTACCCTAACTATATTTTTATGATCCCTGTCTTTCTCCTCACAACCGCAGTGAATTGTGAGATCTTGGACAAGTCCTTTAACCTTTCTGGACCTTAAAACACTTGTCCAACTACTTCATAAAACTCTTATGAGTGATGGGGATGTTTTCTTGATGAGAATGTTTTCTTTCTAATGTACACCACTGTCCAGCAGAATGATCAAGGATGACCCTTGAGCCTACAGAAAAGAAGCCCTGCTCCACCCATAATACCTCAAACTGACCCAACCCCTCCCCCTACTCCCTGGTGGGTAGGACAGTACTGTTGTTGGTGGGGCCTGCTAAAAACCTTTGTTTTTTTTAAAAGCTTTTCAAATTTGGAGAAAAAAATAATGAATATAATGACTAGTCCTAGAAACTAAAACACTTGTTTAATATGCAAACTGACTTTAAAACATTTTTTACATTCAATCACTGTGTATCATTAAAACATACCAAATGAATTTTCCCATCATAAATACACTGTATATTAGTTCAATCAAAGATATTACCTATCATATACATTATCATCAAAAGATGACTTTCCATTTTTGTGTCCTTTAAGTGTTTTGATTCTTTTTTCCCCTTAATTCCCTCCCTCTTGTCCTCCCCCATTTCCCACCCTTCTCCCACAGTGTCTCTATTATCACCATTGCTCTTCACGTTTTTATACCTTTCAGTCTTTCAGCTTCTGGAATAGAGTGTAGACATTTGGTATATATTGAGTGGGGACATGCAGTGCCTCTCTTTCATAGTCTGGCTTGCTTTGCTTAGCAGAATTCTTCCATATTTGTCCACTTTTTATCAAATACCAGGGTCTTATTGTTTTATATGGCTGAATAGTATTCCATAGTGTATATGTCCCACACTTTTTCAATCCATTCATCTGTTTGTGGATATTTGAGTTGGTTCCATGTCTTAGCAATTGTGAATAGTGCCACAATAAATATAGATGTGCAAGTGTTTTTCAAACTGAGTGTATCCCTATCCATTGGGTAGATACCCAGGAGTGCTGGATCATATGGAAGTTCTATTTGTAGATCTTCGAGGAACCTCCTTATTGTTCTTGACAGTGGCTGTACTAATTTACATTTCCACTGACAGTGTAGGAGAAGTCCCTTTTCTCTACAGCCTTATTGGCACTTATCATTTTTAATTTTTTAATCTTAGTCACTCTGACTGGGGGTAGGTACTATCTCATTGTGGTTTTGATTTGCATCTCCCTTATGATAAGTGAGGTTGAACATTTTTACATATGTCTGCTTTTACAGATAGAAAATTATATTCCCTTTATATTATGATCTATAAACTAAAATCTCAATTATCCAGGTGTATGAGTGAAATCAGCTAAAAACCTACCTTAGAAATGTCCAGAATAGGCAATTTATATAAATTTCTAAAGAAATACCAACACTGGATACCTACAGTGCTGTATTAAGAATGAGTCTCAGAGAAGACCTGGCTCAGGGGTACGGTTATACCCTAACACATCGCTCCATTCTCTTTTATTGGCCTCAAATTCCCTTGGGATAGTCTTGGCTGGCAGTCTAGGGCAACTAAGCTTCTTTTGTTTTAAGCATACCAGAATAGTGCATAATACATGATTTTGTATATTGAGTCAAAGAGCCTTCCTTTTTTTTTGAGAGAGAGAGAGAGATTTTTTGCTATAGGACATGTACACTCACTGGAAAGACAGAGAGAAACAGAGAGACAGAAAGCAAGAAATCACCCCCCAGGGGACATGGCCATGCTGCAATCCTGTCTCCTCTTGGGATTTTGGACATGCATGAACATGCACCTGTTGTGAATTTTAAGCTGCCAGGTCCGAGACTTGAACCGCAGTGGACTTCATGGGACTCCAGTGACATAACCATTATGTCATCTACTGCTCCAAGAGCCTTTCATCTTATTCATTGTGTAAATGTGGAGTTTACAGAATCTTCAAGTGACAGAAGATCTAGTTTAGTTCTAGTCCCATCTTCCCAAATCCCTACTTTGCATTTTTAGTACACACGCCCATTCTGAGGTTGAGGAGGGAGGCTCAGGGAGGTCACATGTCTTGCCTTAGGTCACTCAGCTTATTGGTAGACTGGTCAGGACTAGATCCATTTCTCTGCACCCTTCTGTCTTAGGACATGACAAGCATGACTTGGTTATCTGTCTAATGGGTCAACCCAGGAGGATTAGGAACCTGAGAATATATGTACCTACTTGAATGGAACAAGCACCTAAAGAACACACTGAGAGGCCTTTACCAAGAGCAGGTATAGTCCAGGAAACAGAATGAAATTTCTGAAGGTTGTGGCTGCAGAAAGTTTTATAATCAACACCTGTTGAAATCCAAGAGGAAAAGCTGGGAGCGGGTAATAATGGGAATTTATGCTGGTGGTGTTTGCTACCCAGGCCTCAGGTACTGGGCCTCATTTTTAGAAACAGACCTTCCATCTCTAGGAGAGCGTCTGACATTAGAAAGTCAGAAACTCAGCCTTACAGGGACTCTTGGTTGCAAGAGACAAAAATGGATATTCAAGTTTAAAAAAGAGAACTGGAACCAAACAATCAGGTCAAAGATGGAGCTCATTTTGGGAAGCAAAGCAAAAGAACAGGGGCTAGAAAAGGTGTCAGAATGTTGGGTTAAATCTAGTAGGACTGGTTTTAGTGGCCAGACTGGCATTGAGCCTGCAGATATGAGATGTTTCAAGGGGATGGTGCAGGGACAAAGTTGAAGGCTGCTGACCAGACAGAACTTTGTACTGACTTTTAGCCCAGTTCTCTGTTCTACTAAATATTTATCTGTTAGACACGCTGCAAAGCTGGAGGCTTTTCACCCTTATACCTTATATGCAAGGAAGGGTAAAGGGATTTGAGGTTCTGATTTGCTCCTGCTGGTTGGGGGAAAGCAGTCGTAATTAGCCAGATTTGGCAATCACGTATCGCATAACTCAAGCAAGGGGAAGTCACAGCCCTCAGATAGATTCTTCATGGTCAAGCTCTAAGTTCTTCATAAATATTAGGAAAATGTACATTTCAGAAGTGTAACATAAGTCCTCCTTTTAAAACTCAAGTAGACAGTAAAATGTGCAGTTTGATCAGTGAGACGGTTGCCATGTATGTGTTCTTTAGGAAGAGAGGAGTTGAGACATATATCTGAGGTGGAATAGAGACAGCTGTGACTGGGGTCAGAAAGCCTGGCTCGATTCTGCCATTCCAGTGCTCTGGCAACATCCCCATCCATGACCTGGGGGTTACGCATCCCAGAGAGGGATAAGGATGAAATGGAATGATATCTTTGCAAGTACGTGGAAAGAGCTGCAGAGAATCATTCTATAATTTAAGTCTACTATCTCTTCCTTCTTTCCTGGCCACTCAGATACTCTTGTCTAAGTTGAGGAACGAATAATCCACTTGATTTGACAAACGTAGATGGAGCTTCATGACTAACTCCACTGTCCCACAGGAGCTAAGTGGTTGGTCCTTCTAGCAACAACTCACCTGCATCCCATTCTACCTTCACTCGCTCTCAGGTAAAACGAACTCTTTTTTTTTTTTCATGAAAAATACCAAATTGCAGAGTTGCCCATGATCTCATTGTAGAAGGAAACTGAAATATAGCCTGATTATGAAAAATGTTAGATGGATTCATAGTAGCTGAATGAAATATCTTCATAGTTCATTAATGTCACTATTTAAGCCAGAAGGAGATCATTAGGTCTTAGACTCCCACATGGCTGACTGTGGTTTGAGTCCTGGACCAGGCAACTTGAAATTCATGCCTGGCGCATGTAAATGTGTGCCCAAAATCTTGAGGGGAGAATGGAGGAGAAGGGGGTGTGAAGTGGCCATCCCCTCTGGAAGGTGATTTCTCACTTTCTGTCTCTGTGTATCTTCAGCAAGCGCACACACCCTATAGCAAAAATCTGTCCTTAAAAAACAAATAAACAAAACCAAAAATAGGTGATAGCTAAATAAATGATAAACAAAATAAAATGAATGGCCACAGGATCGTATTGACTTTTTTAATCCCTATTCGTGCATTAGAATCAACACGGAAGCATTAAAAAAAAATTTAAAAATCCATGCTTACTCACTTAGTTTAATTTCCTTGGGAATTAAAGAAAAGAAAAAAGAGGGACAATGTCATGACCAGCATCCTTCCCTGAAGATTCTGATCCAATATAGGGCCAATGTATCTCAAAACCAACTCAGGGTAGAATAAAAACAAAACAAAAATCCCAATATATATATATATGTATATATATATTATATATTTATGTTAGTAATTACATAACATATGTATGTAAAGGAAAAAATAGAAAAGGTATCTAACCATTAACTATGACAAACTTGGATCTAGGAGACAGAATGATAATAATAGTAACAATAATAATTTTCACGATATTTTCTTTTTTTTTTTTTTTGAGAGAGGTTTTCGCTATAGGGCGTGTGCGCTTGCTAGACAGACAGAAAGAGACATAGAGACAGAAAGCAAGAAATCACCCCCCAGGGGGATGGTCACGCCGCAATCCCTTCTCCTCCATTCTCCTCTTGGGATCTTGGGCACGCACACACATGTGCCTGGCGTAAGTTTTAAGCCACCAGGTCCGGGACGTGAACCGTGGTCGACTACGTGGGAGTCCAGCGACATAGCCATTACGCTAACTGCTGGTTCCCAAGGTTTTTTTTTTTTTTATAAAAGATATTAGAGTTGACCAACTACTTTGTATGATTTAACTGTATAATATTGTCTATTAAAAGAACTACAGGTTGAGTATCCTTTAACTGAAATGCTTGGGACCAGAAATATCTTAGATTTCAGATTTTGCGGTATTTGCATATACATAATGAGCTATCTTGAGGATATCTCAAACACAAAATTCATTTTATCCATCCATCTACCTATCAAATATCTCTCTCTCTCTCTCTCTCTCTCTCTCTATCTCTATCTCTATCTCCTGAATGTGGTATCTATAGTAGCTTTGATTACCATTTTGGCTGCAACCCACCACATGAGGTCAGGTGTGGAATTTTCCACTTGAGGCATCATGTCAGTGCTCAAAATTTTCAGAATTTGGAGCATTTCAGAATTCCTATTCTGAATTCCTATTCTGATACAGGTATCAGAATCATAGGCTACATTTACATGAGCTTGGTGGCCGCATCAGGTCAGTAATGGCCCCATCATGCTTTGCACTGGGCAGCACTCATTACTGAACTTGTGCTTTACTCTGCGGGCATGTAGTCACCGGAATGCCACCAATTAGGAAATGATGGCATCTGTGTCTAGCCAGCATATCCACCCACCAGCAATTTAAAGAAAAAAAGAATAACAATAATAAAACGTTTCAATTTAGCTATCATCTGCTTAGTTGTTTAAACTTCATCATGGTTTAGAGAGAGTCCCCATAGCTGCGTTTGGCACTTACCTTCTCCCTCTTCCCCACTGTCCAGAGGTGGTTCTGTGTTCAGTTGACAAGGGTTTTAGATGGCGTTATGGGTTAAATTGTGCCTTCCCAAAAATATATGAAATCCTGATGCCCGGTACCTCAGAATGTGACCTAATTTGAAAAAAAACAAAAACTGCTTTACAGAGTTAATCAAGGGAAATGAGTTCATTCAGATGGGCTCTAATCCAAAATGTCTGGTGTCCTTACAAAAAGGGAGATTTGGACAAAAAGACATGCATACGCAGAGGGAAAATAGGTGAGGACACTCAGGCAGAAAACAGCCACATGACGTTGGAGTTATGCTGCTACGGCTGAGGAGTTCCTGGGGCCACTAGAAGCTGGAAAAGGCCTAGAGCAGCCCTCAGAGGGAAGCAACTTCTGATCTGGCCTGGACTTCCAGCCCCCAGGACTATGGGATAATACATCTCAGTTGATTTGGCCACCCAGTTCATGGGACACTGTTCCTGCTAATGCAGATGGGAAGTGTCCTCTCCATCGGGCAGTCTGCCTGACTTGGCTAGAAAACAGAAAACCCAGACTTCATCTTGCCCTGACTCTGACAGGTGGGAAGTGGAGACGAACTGGGTAAATGTGGCAGACCCATGCCTGCCTGCGAGGGGCAAAGAGCAGCCTGAGGCTGGGAAAGGCAGAGAACCAGGTTCTGTTTCCACCCCAGCCATGGTCATGACCTGGGTGCAGGCAAACCACACTCCCATTTTGTCCTCTCTGCTGCCACTGCAGAGTTAATTTCTGGGACAGATCCTGTCCATGGCTCCATCTGGCACTTCTTGTTTCATGGCTCTAAGGTATTTCCAAGGTCCAAACATCAGCAGAAGGGAAAAGGGGAGAACATGGAATGAAACAGTGAGCATAATAACATTTTCAAAGTGACTATTAATTTCTAGAGCCTGGACAATCGAAAAGCCTTGTATCTTAGGGGGGTAGTTCCTCATTTATTTCTTTTTCTTTCTTTCTTTTTTTTTTTTTTTTTTTTTTTTTTTTTGAATAAATTGCACCTGAGGAAACGTGCGCTCCGCCGCCCCATTTTTTTTTTTTTTTTTTTTTTTTTTTTTTTTTTTTTTTTTTTTTTTTTTGGAGAAGTTTTCACTATAGAGCACGTGCGCTCGCCAGACAGACAGACAGATAGAAAGTGAGAAATCACCCCCCAGGGGGAATGGCCACACCACAATCCCTTCTCTTTCATTCTCTCGGTATCTTGGGCACGCACGCACACGTGCCCAGCGTGAGTTTAAGCCACCGGGTCTGGGACTCGAACCGCAGTCGACAACATGGGACTTCAGCGACATAGCCATTACGCTAACTGCTGGTCCCTTCAGTTCCTCATTTATTTCTAGCCTGGATTGATGTCATTGATAAAACGTTGGAGAGGGGCTGGACAGCAGCACAGTAGTAAAATTCGATACTCTGCAAAGCCAGTCCACATGGGAAGAGTTTGGGTTCATACTAAAGACCTCCTTGAGTACTCCAGGTGTCCATAACCATTACCAGGGGCTAGCTGGAGCTCGGGGTGGATCATGGCATCGAGACCCTGTTGAAGGTGTTGTCTCTCTCTTTCTCTCCTGTGCTCATGGAAGGAAAAGGAAAATGGAGAGATAAGTCAGTGATAAGCCCCCGGTTGTTAAGTACAACGTTCAGTTAGCTGTAGCCTCTTACGTTCAATTTCAAAACTGAAGTAGGGGTGAGTGAAAGCACAGAAAGGAATGATCCCAAGGAAGATCATTTTGGGTCTGTTAGAAAGTAGATATACCAGAGGGGCCCAAAATAAGACCTAATTGCAAGCTTCTCGTCAACTCTGCCACTTTAGTCCCAGTACAATTACATGTCAGTTGTATAAGCTATGAATAATCACCAGTTTTGCAAAAATTATATTCAGACTGAAAAGCGAGTGTCCTGTGGGAGCCACACCTCTGAAATAACTAGATTTGGAAATAATGAACCGCCTCCCAAGTCTTCCACCCCTATCTGCACTCACCCAAGGGTTGCAGCAACCCCAGTGGGAGCGCTCCTGCCACTGAAATGGGTGTGTGGAAGGGTCGGGGGTGGGGGGAGGTTGTGTCAGAGTCGTCTGAATAAAATACAGCTGTTTAAGCTAGAAATGGGGAACTTTAAGATTATTTATGCAATCTTCACTCAACTCAAGAAATTAGAATATAATCAAATGAATTTTTTTCCTCAATACATTTAATACTAACCTACTGACTCCCAGGACACGCACCAGACACTGGAGACATAAGACAGACACTTCCTGGTTACTAAGCTTAAAATTTCAGATAAAATGCTGGAAATTATGATAAGAACTATGTAAAGGACACAGACTATCAAGGGAACTTAAGTTTGATAGAGTGGTCAGGCCTTGGATAGATGGTCTCTTTTTTCTTTTTCTTTTTTATGAGAGGGAGAGAAAGAGAGAGGGAGACAGAGAGACAGAGAGTCCATACACATGAAGGAGGGAGGGAGGAAGAGAGAGAATTTTGGTAGACTCTGACCAGGTTGCAGTCCTCCTGCTCCATCCTCCCAGTTAGCTAGGACCACAGGGTGTGCCTCTGCAACCCACCTTTTTAGGTCGGGACAGGAGCTAAACCTTGGTCCCCCCAGGAGACAGCAGCCACTGTCCAGCAGTGCCCTTCCACTTGTGCTATCATAGCTGGGCCAAAGGCTTCTTTGAAAAGGTGACATTGAGACCTATAAAATGAGGGGATCTGGCCATGTAAAAACTAAGAGCAAGGTTAATGGAAGCAAAGAGAACAAACAGCCATGCAAAGGCCCTGAGGGGGGAAAACAGAGCATCGCCTACTGAGGAAGATGGATTACATCAAGAGAAAAGTCTGTAAGGAGGACAGAGACTTACGGAGCTAGGACCATAGATAAAGTTTACCAAACACCTTTAGTTGATTTTCCTGAAGTCTCGCGGTAAGTCAGTGGAAGAGGAGAACTGGAACCAGAATGCGGGGCTATTTTATACTAGCAACTGCCACCCTCTTTTTTTTTTTTTTTTAATTACAGTCACTGTTGTACAATGCCTCTCTTGAATTTACTCATCCTGTTTAACTGAAAGTTGTGCTTTCAAAGTATTTTCTTGAATGGTATTTCTGTCCTCAAAAGAAATTCTATTCCTAGGTTAATTTTTTCCCTCTCTGTCTTATAAACTATGAAGACTTTTTCGAAAGCCATCAACTAACGTTTTCCCAGTTAGGCACCCGCTCTCTCCACTGTGCCACGTATGTCACACACATCCACTCTCCCAGAGCAGATGTGCTCCGTAAATGCCAAATGGCAGACCCAACACTCTTAATCAAGCAGAGCAATCCGAGTTTACCCTGTCCTGTTCCAAAATATTTGCAGCTTTGTGTGCCACAGGGAGAGTGAAGGTTTGGGAGGGATAGAATAGGTTATCTTGTCCATTTCATTCATTCATTTACCCATTCATTCACTTACTTACGTAGCTGGCTGGTGATCTCCTCAGGGAAGCCCACACAGTTATTTCCCAGGCAGCTTTGTCACTCTGTCCTCACCAAAAGCTCCAGGAGGAAGGTGTGAATTGCTCCTGGGCACCAGAGAGTCAAATATCCCCTCTTCTTAGCAAATTCACCTATGATAAGGTGGTCCTGGGTCCGTGCACATTCCCAACAAAGTTCAGATACCCTTATGTGCTTATCCACCATTCAAAAACCCTCAAAATCCAGCAACAGGTCTCGCAGTTGCCACGGTACTCGTAAGTATTTTCTAAATGTTATTCCTAGATGTTTCAAATAAGCGATGCCTGGGCGTCACCCCAGAGTCAGAGCACCATAACCACGCGTGCTTAGTGAGGTCTCACCCCAACCTGTCCCCACAACCTCTGTGCCCCTGTCTTGCCCTCTCTAGGCAGAGTGGCCACAGGGACTGGCTTGTTTGAAACAGTTCCAAGCTGAGCCTGCTGTTCTGGTATAAATATTAATAGTGACCCTTTCACGCTCAAAAATACCCCATTTAGGGAAGACATAGTATGGTTGACCTATCTAGAGTTAACACTGTCACTCCTTCTTTCACTCTTTTATTCTTCTTTTTTATTTAATAATTATTTTGTTTAATTTTATTTATTTTATTTTTATTTGACCAGAGAGGGATAGAGAGATGAGAGAGAGAGAGAGAGAGAGGAGAGAGAGAGAGAGAGAGAACGAGCGAGAAAGCAAGCCACCAGGTCCAGGACTCAAATTGTGGTCGGTCATGTGGGAGTCCAGCGCCCTTCACCACCACGCCACTTGCCAGCTCCTCAAGTTTTTCGTTATGCAGAATCAAGCAAATAAGATATAGATTACTATTTCCCCCTCTTTCTTAGGCATTTTTTTTCTACATCTTGCCTTTTTTTCCCCCCTCAGCAACATGGAGCCCTTTTATAGAGAGTTCTCATCTTTTCCTTTCTTTTACATTTTCTTCCTTTTTCCTTCCTTCCTTTCTTGCTTCCTTCTCCTTTTCTTTCTCTCTCTCTTTGTTTTCTTTTCTTTTCTTTTTGCATGACACCCATATGGTTTATGAACCAACTTGCTATTAACAAACAATTGAGTTATTTCCAATAGTTTGTTATTATAACCAATGTGACAGTACTGGTCATTTGCTTGGGTGGAGTTGTATCTAGAAAAATACTTGGGAGCAAGATTGCTGGGTTAAATGGCAGGTGCATCTGCAATTCTGATAAATATTGCCAAGTTTCTCTCTATTGGTTTGTGAACATTCTGCAACTGTTATGATCATTATCACTGTTAAAGCCATGTATGGGACAGTGGGACTGATGCTCTATAGGAATCTCCCAGTTACTCTCCTACGTTTTCTTTCTTTCATTTTTTATGAAAGAGAGAGAGAGAATGCACAGGAAGGAGGAATGGAGAGAGATAGTTTTTGGTTTTGGTTTTAAAGAGAGATTTTTGCTACAGGGCATGTGTGCTCACTGGAGAGATGGAGAGAAAGCAAGAAATCATCCCCAGGGAGGATGGCCATACCACAATCCCTTCGCTTCCATTCTCCTCTTGGGATTTTGGGCACATACATACACACGCCTGGTGTGAGTTTCAAGATGCTGAGTCTGGGACTTGAACTGTGGTTGACTATGTGAGAGTCCAGTGACATAACCATTATGCCATCTGGTAGTCCGAGAGAGAGAGAGAGAATTTTGATAAGCTCTTATCATGCTGCAATCCTCCTGCCCCATCCCTCCAGTCAGCTAGGACCACAGGTGCATGCCTCTGTACCCCGTCTGTTTAGGTTGGTCTGGGAGCTAAACCTGGGTCCCCCATGAGACCTCAGTCACTGTCCAGCAGTGCCCTCTTGGTTGTGCCACCACAGGTGGACCAAAGGCCTCTTCAAAAAGGCAAGACTGAAACCTATAATTTTTTCCTTCCTTCCTTTCTTCTTTCTCTCTTTCTGCTTTTCACTCCCTCTCTCCCTTCTTTTCTTTTTTCTCTTTTCCCCCCTATTTTATTGCCTTGTGACTTAAACAAAACAAAACTTAACATTTTATTATGAAAATTTTCAGCAGAGGTGTAAGTAGAAAGAACAATACAATGAACTTCATGTATCCATGATCAGCTTTAATGGCGATCAACTCATGGCTGATCTCATTTCATTTACATCCTGCTAACATCCCTCCCATCTCTACCCCCAACTCCAGAAATCCCAGACATCACATTTTTAATCCATAACTATATCTAGTGTGTATCTAGATTCCACCTGCTCCTAAGGAGGAGCGGCCAGTAGGAAAGGAAGAGGCCTCTGGGGTAGGGGGAAGGAGAGTGTCTCGGAGGACCAATGGCCCGGGTGGAGTCTGGTACGTCTCCTCTGGGCTGCACTATCCTGAGATGAGGGTTATGGTAAGCATATTCTAAGGTCCTTGTATATAGCTCTAAAATGAAGGCTCAGCCTTGTCTCCTGAAGGGACTGTCCCTTCTCAGCTGCATGAGGACCAGATGTAAGAGTCATTCTCTGAGGCCATGCACTGGTTGGAAAGGAGAAGACAACCTGATATGGACACCCCCCCGAAGTATGCTTTTGCATAAGTGAAGTGTTTTGTTAGGACTTGTGAAGAGACATTTCCACCCTTCACTAGGTTTGGCTTCTGAATGCCACCAGCATCTTGTCCTTAGTCCTGTGCCCTAAGCAAACACTTAAACTCCAAAAAGCACTCCCTCCCTGACACTTTTCAGTATCCTGCCTGAATCAGAAGTAGATCTTTTTCTGACTTTTTAAAGAAACAGATGGACAGATGGTCACTTGAAATATGATAATTTTCAGGACAGCAGGTGGTATGGTGGTTAAGACGCTGGACACACCCACATGGTCAACCAGGGTTCGAGTCCCGGACCTGGTGGCTTGCTTTCTCACTTTCCTTTTCTCTGTGTGTCTGTCTTTCTCTGGCCAAATTAAAATAAATGAATGAATAAATAAAATTAAATAATTCTTTAAAAGTAAATATGATAATTTTCAGTTTTATAAAGAAAACCCAAGCACTTTATTAACTGTGTTATAAAATGCTACTTTATGGTTTTATAGCCATAATAAACTACTATTTGTAAACCTCCAAGACTCTAAAACATGATTGGACTACTGACCTAGGCAAACCTTGGGACAGGATAGGCGATGGTGAAACCAAAAGTTCTTTGACTAGCTGCTGACACCTCTTCCCACCAGTAACAGAGACAGCAAAAATAAACCACAAACCCAAACTTCAGGAACTACAATGAAACACAAAACAAAACAAAACAACAACAATTTCAATCATTTTGAATTTATAAAGTTTCTTAATAAATTGTCACACCCACATGGTCAACCAGGGTTCGAGTCCCGGACCTGGTGGCTTGCTTTCTCACTTTCCTTTTCTCTGTGTGTCTGTCTTTCTCTGGCCAAATTAAAATAAATGAATGAATAAATAAAATTAAATAATTCTTTAAAAGTAAATATGATAATTTTCAGTTTTATAAAGAAAACCCAAGCACTTTATTAACTGTGTTATAAAATGCTACTTTATGGTTTTATAGCCATAATAAACTACTATTTGTAAACCTCCAAGACTCTAAAACATGATTGGACTACTGACCTAGGCAAACCTTGGGACAGGATAGGCGATGGTGAAACCAAAAGTTCTTTGACTAGCTGCTGACACCTCTTCCCACCAGTAACAGAGACAGCAAAAATAAACCACAAACCCAAACTTCAGGAACTACAATGAAACACAAAACAAAACAAAACAACAACAATTTCAATCATTTTGAATTTATAAAGTTTCTTAATAAATTGTTAGAGAGGATATTAAGGAGCTTTTTGCTCTTAGAACTGCTTTTCATGAGCATGATCATTGAATTCTGGTTTCCACAGGTGCACTTTACTCCAATAAATTTCCATTAGCAAAGACTTTCATCATCAAGTGAATTCCGCCTAAAGGAGATATATTTTTAGCCTTAGGACACCACTGATGTCTTGTGAAAGACCGTGGTTTCAGTGCAAGAGTCAGAGTTGGGTCACAAAGTTCATGTTTCTCAGTCTAGGTCATGCCCTGCTGTGTGACTGCCCACGCTCTGGGATAATAAGACCACTTGGACAAAATCAGTCACTGATTCAGGCATCTGGGGAAAAAAAAGAGACACCAAGGCTTCATTTTCCTTGTTGCATCTTTAACGGCTGGACAGATTAGACCTGAATAAAAATGTAGAAAATGCAAGCAAAGAAATGTAAAGTACAACAGCAATTCACTTCCTTCCCGTGAGTTGACACGTGTATCAAAGGACAGTAATGCTCTAGGCTAGCAATGGGCAAGGGAACTGGATCACGGATAATGGGAGTACAAGTTGTTATGATATTTCTAGAGAGCAGCTTGGAAGTACATATCAAAATGCCCCTAAAATGCATATCTGTTAGTGTATTAACCTGTCTTCTAAGAATTCAGCTCACAAAACCAATCAGATTAGAATTCAAGACTTTCTGCAAAGATGCATGTAACAGGAAAAAATTAAATGTCCAAGAATGTAGAGTGGGTTGAGTTGTTACACACTTAAGATGGAAATCTCTGAAGTCATTAAAAAAAAAAAAAAAGGTAATGGAACCAGTAGATGGTGTAATGGATACATCACTGGACTCCCATGTATTTGACTGTGGTTTGAACCCAGGACCCAGCAGCTTGAAACTCATGCCAGGCACCTGAGTGCGTGTACCCAAAATCCCAAGAGGAGAATGAAGAACGGATTGCAGGAGGTGATTTCTTGCTTTCTGTCTCTCTGGTGAGTGCACACGCCCTGTAGCAAAAATCTCTCTTAAAAAACAATAATGAGGTACAACTACTTTCATTTAGCATATGATTTTTTTGAGAGAGTTTTGTTGTAGGGCATGTGCGCTCTCTGGAGAGACAGAGAAAGAGAGAAAGAAAGTGAGAAATCACCCCCCCTCTTGGAGGGGGGGGATGGACATATCACAATCCTTTCTCCTCTGTTCTCCTCTAGGGATCTTGGGCATGTAAACACAAGTGCCCGGTGTGAGTTTCAGATGTCTGGGTCCAGAATTCGAACCACGGTTGACTACATGGGAGTCCAACAATGTAACCATTATGCCATATGTTGGTCCCATGCATATAAATATTTCACAGTACTTTGTTTTTTCTTTTTCCTTTGCAGTATTTCTTGCCTGTTTTCTCCCTGACTTTGTAATGATAGATGCTAGCGTCAACAAGAGCTAACATCAAATAAATGGACAGGTATTCTGTTCCAGCGTGAGCCAAGTAGATGTTCAAATTCTGAGAAGATGCAGGTCCTATTGTTTTTGTTGTTGTTGCTGTTGTTGTTGTGTGTAGAGGTTTTTGCTATAGGACACGAGTGCTTGCCAGGAAGACAGAGACAGACAGAGAGACAGAAAGCGAGAAATCCCCCCCCCAGGGGGGATGGCCATGCCACAATCCCTTCTCCTCCGTTCTCCTCTCAGGATCTTGGGCACACATGCACATGCTCCCAGTGTGAGTTTAAGCCATCGGGTCCGGGACACAAACCGCGGTCAGCTACATGGGAGTCCAGCGACATAGCCATTATGCTAACTGCTGGTCCTGCAGGTGCTATTGTTAATAGAGTCAATAAAACAGCACAAGGAGACCTTCTGGTTTACTTATGAAATCAAACTCATGTGCCACCACACAGGTAACTCATTGGGGAAAACAGTTTGACCGTGTAGCTGCATCATCCTGACATAGTCACCTCCTGTTGTCATCCTTGGAGGATTCTATAGAGGAAATGTTTTCTCGTACATTATTTTTCAAACACATTTATTTACTTATTTATCTATTTCTTGTGATTTTTAAGCTGCCAGGTCTGGGACTTGAACTACAGCTGGTCATATGGAATCCAGTGGCTTAGCCACCGTGCCACCTGCTGGTCCCTCCTTGTACATTATGGCTTTGGATGGAATTAATACAGCTGGAAAATTAAAAATAAGATGATAAGACAGGGATTTAATATTGAGCTCGATGAAAAGGCAAGCTGTCTCCAACTGCTTAAAGGCCTTGAATGTAAAGGCAAGTTTCTAGGCGTTACTTACTAAGGGAGAAAAATGGAGAGCAAATATCTGAGGTGGGTGGAGACAATGCTTCTTAGCAAAGAGAAGATGGATTTAAATTCTTCCAAAACAACGGAAAATTAATGTATACATTTTTTTTTTACCGAATAAATTTTATGAGGCACCAGTTGTGTGGCAGCTTAGATATTTTAAAATAATATTAAAAAGCTGCAAAGGCTCAGCCTAGGTGGTGCAGTCCATCCTATGGACTATACTGCTGAAAGCCACATGGTCAACCATGGGTTCAGCTCTCCAGGTCAGCCTGAAACTCACTGGACGGTCCTAGTCACAGTTTGCAAAAAGTGCAGCTACCGATGAACACAATATAGTGTCAATTAGATGTGCATTCCTGAGACCTATGATCTGTTGTAGCTTTGTCTTTTTATTTTTCTTTTCATTAATTGTGGTAGTGATACCAGCAATAAAAAAAAAAAAAATTTAAGGAATTTTTAACGTTTCAATGTTTGTGTAGTTCAGTTTTTCTACATTTTAGTACAGAAACTTTAACAAAATGCAGTTTTGAAGATGTTTCCTTGTGAGTTAACAAGTAAAGGAGATCATTGTTAATTACTATTCGGCATGAGTTTTGCTCAAGTTAACTGTAAAGAAACACTTGCTGGCTTACAGTTTAAGGGGAATCTATCTAAACCAAGACATGAACGGGTATTGACGTGGAGAGAGTACATATTTGTATACTTCCCATCTCTGTTTTAGATCAAAAGGACTGGGTATTTAAACTGGCATATTTGTGAATGTAAAAGCATTAAGATTCCCTTCAAATGAAAAATCTCAACTTTCAAAAAAAAAAAAAAATAACCAACATGCTGGCCACATAGGTGAGTACCCAGATCCTGAGGCACTGAGGACTGGGGCAAGGGGAGCCAAGTGACAAGACCCTAATGAAGGTGCTTTCTCTCTCTCCCTCCTTTGGGTCCACACCCATGTACTCTATCATTTAACAAAGTTGTAGACATTATTCTTTTAATATATGTTTTTTACAAAAATTTATCAGAGAGAGAGAGAGCATGTCTCCATGGAGGGTGGTCACACAACAATCTCTTCTCCGTCTTTCCCTCCTTTTTAGATTTGAGATACATTTGCACACGTATTCAGCATGTTTCTGAAGCCTCCAGGTCTGGGACTCAAACCAAACAGTAGGCCATGTGGGATCCAGCTAGTTTAACCAGCACACCACTGGCAGGTTCTAGAAATGATTTTTTTTTTTCAGTGAAAAAATAAAAATAAAAAGTGAATATCAGGCCAGCCCATAGTGTGTGGTTAAGCTATGGGGCTGGATCGCTCATGGCTGACTGCAGTTTGACTCTTGGCCCTGGTGGCTTGAAAAACATGTTGGATAGGGAACCAGCAGTTAGCGTAATGGCTATGTCGCTGGACTCCCATGTAGTCAACCGCGGTTCGTGTCCCGGACCCGGTGGCTTAAAACTCACGCCAGGTGCGTGTGCGTGCGTGCCCAAGATCCCGAGAGGAGAATGGAGGAGAAGGGATTACGAGGGATTACAGCGTGACCATCCCCCCGGGGGGTGATTTCTCGCTTTCTGTCTCTATGTCTCTCTCTGTCTGTCTGGCAAGCGCACACGCCCTACAGTGAAAATCTCTCCAAAAAAAAAAAGCATGTTGGGTACAAGTTCATGCAGGTTCAAAATCTTAACAGGATGGAGAGGTGGAAGAGAAAGGATTGCAGCATGACCATACGACACTGCGGCATCATGGAAGGACATTATTTCTCTCTTTCTCTCTTGGCCTTCCAATGGAGCATACGTGGAGGTGGAAGTCAGTGACTTTTCTTTTTTCTTAAGAGATATTTTTGCTATAGGGCACATGCGCTTGCTGGAGAGAAAAAGACAGAAAGCAAGGGGGGATGGTCATATCATAATCCCTTCTCTTCCATTCTCTTCTCGGGATCTTAGACATACATGAATGGGTCTCTAGTGTGAGTTTTAGGTCACCAGGTCCAGGACTCGAACTGTGGTTGACTACATGGGAGCCCACTGACATAACCATTAAGCCATCTGCTGGTCTGAAAGTCAATGGTATTAGTGATCCTGATCCTGTAGAGGCTGAAGCTAATGTTGTGTCTTAGTTTTTAACAAAAAAAATTAAAAAGTAAAAAATAAAATTTTTAAATAGAAAAAAACTTAGGTATAAGGAAAGAAAATATTTTTTGTACCACTGTACAATGTGTTTGTATTTTAAGCTAAGAGTTATTATAAAAGAATTATTAAGTTTATAAAGTAAAAAAGTTACAATAACTTTAGGTTAATTTGTTAGTAAACAAAGAAAACAATTTCTTTACAACCTTTGTAGCCCAAGTGTACAGTGTTTATAAAGTCTACGGCAGCATATAGTCATGTCCGAGGTCTGCACATTCATTCACCACTCACTTACTGACTCCCCCAGAGCAACTTCCAGTCCTGCGGGCTCCATTCGTGGTTAAGTACCTAAAAAGGTATACCTTTTTTTTTTCTTTTTATCTTTTATTGTATATTCTCACTGTGAGAATATTCTCATATTCTCACTCTTTTCTATGTTTAGACACACAAATACTTTCTGCCGTGTCACAATTGCCTACAGTACTGAATGCGATAATCTAATATACAGGTCTGTGGCCCAGGATAGCCTAGATACACAGTAGGCTACACCAAGTCTGCTCGTGTAAGTGCACTCTAGGGATTCTGTACAGCAAAGAAATCGCCTCCTGGCACCTTTCTCAGACAGAACATAACCCCATCGTAAAGTAACTCTTAACTGTGGACAAAGAAAACAAGCAATAGAAATATAGTGAGATAATACCGATCTCTAATCATTCCTTCTTTTTAGCTCAGCATAAGCCTTTCTTACAGCCCTGGGTCGATACCATTCTTAAATGAATGTAGACCAAGGATCTCCCTATTAAAATATTAGCCCTGACCGCTGCTGTCCCACAATGATTATTTTATCCCTTTGAATTCCAAGATGTTTCATCTTCAAATGCTTTCTGACTGGTGCAGTTGGTACCAAATGAAAGCGAAACTAGTCAGCATAGATTCAAGGTTAAACAGGCAATAGCTGGTCCTGTTTTTCAATATATTGGGTGGTTGGAAAAGTCATGAATATTTTGGCATAGAAAACAGAAAAATACAACATGACTTTTCCAACCATCCAATAGGTGAAAAAAGAAAAAGTGTGACTAGTGAAATATAAGGTCATTTGAAAATGTTACTGAATTCTTGCCCGCTTTGAATTTTTTTTTCAATTGCTAGGTACCAAAAGTGCAATTACTAACATATGGGGGAAGTTCTCAGGCTTGGTTTACATGCACCCTACAGCAAAAACCTCTCAAAAAAAAAAAGAAAAGAAAAAATATAATTGAGACCTGAGAATTTAGCAGTTCTTAACCTTTCAATAATACAGAATTAGATATGTACATTCCACTTGCATTCTTTTTTTTTTTTTTTTTTTTTTTTTTGGGAGGGGTTTTTTTTTTATGGACCACGGCCTCTGCAAGACAGAAAGCAAGAAATCACCCCCCGGGAGGGACAGCCACACTGCAATCCTTTCTCCTCCATTCTCCTCTCAGGATCTTGGGCACACACACACACACGCGCCTGGCGTGAGTTTAAGCCACCAGGTCTGGGACTCAAACTGCAGTCGACTACATGGGAGTCCAGCGACATAGCCATTACGCTAACTGTTGGTCCTGATTCCACTTGAATTAATCAATGTCAAGTCAAGAGGGACAATGGTGAGAGAATTTGCTCTGAAGTATCATTAACTGGGTAACTGTGGCAGGTTTCTACTGCTGCTGTAACAAATAATCACAGGTTTAGTGACTTAAAGCAGCATAAATTTATTACCTTATAGTTCTGAAGGTTAGAAATCTGCGATCGGTTTCACTGGGCTGAAGCTGAAGTGTTGTCAGAATTAAGTTCCTTGTGAAGGCATTGGGGGACAACCATGCTCTTTCTAGCTTCCAGAGATCACTTGCATTTCTCATCTCGATGCCCTCCGTTGCTCCAGCCTCTGCTGCCATTGTCACATGTACCTCTCATCTCTCACCCTCTTGCCTTCCTCTCATAAAGGTCCTTGTGATGGGGCCAGCAGGTGGTGTGGTGGCTAAGGTGCTAGACTCCTACATGGCTGACTGCACTTTGAGCCCAGACCTGGTAGCTTGCTTTCTCACTTTCTCTCTCTCTCTCTGCCTATATCTCTTTGGTGAGCACACATGCCCTATAGCAAACTTAAAAACAATAATAAAATAATTCATTAAAGGGAACCAGCAGTTAGCATAATGGCTATGTCGCTGGACTCCCACGTAGTCGACCGCAGTTCATGTCCCGGACTAGATGGCTTAAAAAACTCACGCTGGGCGTGTGTGCGTGCGTGCCCAAGATCCCAAGAGGAGAATGGAGGAGAGGGGATTGTGGCGTGACCATCCCCCCTGGGGGGTGATTTCTCGCTTTCTGTCTCTATGTCTCTCTGTGTCTGTCTGGTGAGCACACATGCCCTATAGCGAAAATCTCTCCAAAAAAAAAAATTAATTAAATAAATAATAATAAAAGAAATCCTTGAGATTACATTGGGCCTATGGAGATAATCCAGGTTAATCCTCCCATTTCGAAATCTTCCACTATTCACACCTGCCAAGTCCCTTTGGCCATATGAAGTAACATATTCACAGGTTTGGGGCGACTAGGACATGGATGTGTTTGGAGGACTGTGATTCTATCCATTAGAATGACTGACAAGGCAAAAACAGAACACAAAGGTGTCACATTTGACGGACTGAATCAGCAATTACAGAAAGCAGGAGCCATCCTAGGGTTGGAGTAAGAAAGCAGAGAGGTTGGAATGTGTAAACTTTGAAGATTTAAATGGACCACAGAGCAGAAACCCAGACCTCAGAGGAGGAGGTGCCAGTGGCCAGTGTGGCTCTGTAAAGGGGCCTAGTGAAGCAGGTCCCCTGAAGGTTAGGAGAGCAGCAGGCTGCCGCATCTGGAACGGGGCACAGCTGCAGGGGAAGAAACAAGCCTTCTGCCACTGGCCAAGAGGAAACAAACAGGAAGCCCACAGAAGCCACAAACGAGAGCGGGCCTCGCTTCCTCTTCCCACCTGCTGGTTTTCCTGAGTGCTCCTTATTGTCAGAGTCTAAGCAGAATTCAGCTGGCAGAGGAATATCATGGACAGAATCCCAGCTCTGGCATCACAAAGTAGAGCACAGGAAAGTTTAAACTCAAGCAGTGACAGCGTCACAAGTGCCACTGGACTCAACTTGATGAAAAACAAAAAGCTCCAGTCGATCTCTTGTTTTGGAGAGGATTTCTGGATCAATACAGTAGATCTTCTCATCAAACCACTTCATAATAACAAGTGAAAAAAAAAAAAAAACCCATTGGAGGAGAGACCCTGAGTTAGAAGGTCAGATTAAGAAGCATTTATTCAGGACCAACAGATGGTGTAATGGTTACGTTGCTGGATCCCCATATCGTGAACCTTAGTTTGAGTCCCGCACCTGACAGCTTAAACTCACACCAGGCATGTGTGAGTGTGTGCCCAAAATCCTGAGAGGAGAATGGTGGAGAAGAGATTATGGTGTGCTCACCTCCCTGGGAGGTAATTTCTTGCTTTCTGTCTCTCTGTCTCTCTGTCTCTCTCGCACGCGAGTGCACATGCCCTATAGCAAAAATCTCTCTCTCAAAAAAAAAAAAACTATCCTATTTTGAGAGTGTAGTCAATGCAGTTTCACTTACATTTTGGCCTCATATTTGAACGGCTTGTGTGACTGTAGTCTTTCTAGACCTAGCTTTCTGTTTTCATATCCTAGGTTTAATTTCCTACAATACTATATATTTTCTTCAATATACTCCAGATTGTCAAGCTATTCTTGAATTATAAAAACAAATAGCAAGAATTCAGCCTCATTGTGTCTGACACTTTGTGCTGTGCTGACTTCTGGAACTCCCCAGGCTCCATCGCGTGCAGTGTTGTCCGTACCCTACGTCGCTCTCAGATCAGCTGTGGCGCTTTTGAGCCTTAGCCTTGGTGAGCCACTTTTTTATTTTTAATGATTTTTTTTTTTTTTTTTTGCCATAGGGCACATGAGTGTGCCAGAAAGAGAGAAACACTGAAAGGGAAAGTGAGAAATCACCCCCAGGGGGGATGGTCATGCTGTAATCCCTTTTCCTCCATTCTCCTCCTGGGACTTTTGACACACATGCACATGCCCCTGTGAGATTTTCAAGATGTCAGGTCTGGGACTCGAACTGCGGTCAGCCAGTGAGAGTCCAGTGCCTTAGCCACCATACCGCCTGCTGTCGCCGGCCACTATTGCTTTTACCATCCATCATTCGGTATATTTTCTTGAAATAATAAGGAATGATCCAAGACATAATATTAATTCAACTGTTTATTTTTTTAATTTCATTTTTATTTTCTACATTCAATTACTGTGTATGATTACAGCATACCTAATGAATTTTCCCATCCTGAATGCACTGCATATTGGTTCACTCAAAGATATTACTACACATATTATCATCAACAGATGATTGTCTATTTTTGTGTCCCTTGAATGGTTTTCTTCTTCTTCCCCTTAATTCCCTTCCTATCACCCTCCTTTCCTCACCCTCCGCCCACACTATTTCTAATACCCTATCCTCACTAATTCGGTGTCCTGTCCTCACCCTCACTTATAGAAATGCATTTTTTTTTTGAGAGGTTTTCGCTATAGGGCGCGTGCGCTCGCCAGACAGAGAGAGACATAGAGACAGAAAGCGAGAAATCACCCCCCAGGGGGGATGGTCATGCCGCAATCCCTTCTCCTCCATTCTCCTCTCGGGATCTTGGGCACGCACGCACACGCGCCCGGCGTGAGTTTTAAGCCACCGGGTCCGGGACACAAACCACGGTCGACTACGTGGGAATCCAGCGACATAGCCATTACGCTAACTGCTGGTTCCCTAGAAATGCATCTTTTGACTGTGGGACTAAATTGCTAACTCTGAAGGTTGCACTTTTATTCCCAATTTTTTTTTTTTTTGAGAGGTTTTTCACTATAGGACGCGTGCGTTCGCCAGACAGACAGAGAAGAGACATTAGAGACAGAAGGCGAGAAATCGCCCCCCCCAGGGGGGATGGCCACGCTGCAATCCCTTCTCCTCCATTTTCCTCTCGGGATCTTGGGCACGCACGCACACGCGCACACACGCCCAGCATAAGTTTAAGCCACCAGGTGCGGGACTCGAACCGCGGTCGACTACGTGGGAGTCCAGCAACGTAGCCATTATGCTAACTGCTGGCCCCTATTCCCAATTATTGATTAATCACTTCATTTCAACCCTTATGGAGAAAGGGACAGGACTGAACATCAGGGATTTGGAAAGGAAGTGACATTAGAGGAGCAGAAAGAGGAGAAAGGACGACTCCTGAGGTGAAAAGGAAAAGTTAAAAAAAGGGTTAAAACAATCTCTGGAATATAATTTGGGTCAAGAAATAAAGAAAGATGGTAAATTAGAGACATAACTGGATTTAAGAAACTCTTGGAAATGACAAGAAAGACGTTAAATGAATATGAAAATGGAGAAATTAGTTTCCAAGGAGATTTAAAAGCCAGTCAATTTGAAATGGATATTCAATTTAATACGCTAATGATCTTATAAGAGTGTGCTTCTCTGCGTGGAGCAGGCTGGCGCTTTAGTTGAACCCAGGAACCTTTCTCTTTGGCTTCTTTCTTTTTCTGGTCATTTTCCTTCATACGTTTTAGGAAGCTATCTCTGCTCTTAGAATGTTTAATATATTGCAATACGCACATTAATTCTCTTGGCAAGAATCGTGCCCTTAACTTGTTTGTTCACAACAATGCCAACAGCATGCTGGGTAACATTGTAGACTCTTCCAGTTTTGCCATGGTAACATCTGTGGGGCATTCCTTTTTGAACAGTGCCCATTCCCTTGATGTCTACACTATCACCTTTCTTGTAGATTCGCATATATGTCGCCAAAGGAACAACTCCATGTTTTCTAAAAGGCCTAGAGAACATGTATCGGGTGCCTCTCCTCTTTGCCTTTGTGTTAGTCATTTTGGTTAATTACTGGAAGATGGCGGTTCTGGCCAAAAGCAGGACTTGTCAGCTTTCAAAAGAATACAGAAGGAATGTGTAAAACCGATGAGAGAACTAAAGTTGGAACAGGAAGTAGTAAACTTCAAAAATCATATGGAAATAAATATGGTAAAACATGTCAGGCAGAAACAGCAGCTCAAGAAAACTTAGAGCTGCTAAGAGAAAGTAATTATGCTTCAATAAGAAGTCAGATAGAACTCTTGGGAATCTGAACTCTTCAAAATAAGAATTTCTCAAGAAGATTCTAATAAAACAGAATTGGAAAAATATAAGCAACTCCATCTAGAAGAATCACAAATTAGAAACTCATTACCAGGTAAAGTGAACAATGCAGCAGGAGTTGGAAAAAAGTATAGCTAGAGGATGAAGAGGAGCTGCTACTGGGTTTGCATCCGTAGCCTGTAGAGCTTCTTGAAGATCTACTGATGAGTCAAACCAAATTCAAGATCTAGTTTTGAGAGTGTCACAAGAATATATACAGATTTTGAAGAAAAAGAATATGATCTGAAAGATAAAATTTTATTGATTGGACTGTTTACAGACCCTCTTAATTATTTTCTATTAAATATATGACATGTGAAATCTTTTTATTTTTGGAGAGATTTTTGGTATAGGGCGCGTGCGCTCACCAGAAAGACAGAGACAGAGAGACAGAAAGCGAGAAATCGCCCCCCAGGGGGGATGGCCATGCTGCAATCCTTTCTCCTCCATTTTCCTCTTGGGATCCTGGGCACACATGCACATGCGCCCGGCGTGAGTTTAAGCCACTGGGTCCAGGATTCAAACTGCAGTTGGCTACATGAGAGTGCGGTGACATAGCCATTACGCCAACTGCTGGTCCCCACATGTAAAAATCTTTATTAAAGACTTTTTTTAAAAAATGGGAAACAAAAATTATATCAGAAAGTCATTCCCAAAATGTTGTTGAGGATTAATTGGATTTCTATAGAGTCATCCTGTTTCCCTGCACGTTTTGTATTTCTACCTATTCGATACAGATTGTGGCTCATACTAGTGCTAGTGATCCTAAATAACTCATTATAAAGTCCTAAAGTACCAAAAACTCCGTGATGTGCATTATGACTATCGAGGCGGGAAGAATAGATTAATTGATGCAAAACTGATTTTTCAATAAGAATTTATATTTAGAGGAGTTTTCTGTTTATGTGTTTTTCTTCTCTTAATACTTATTTTACTATTACTACTTCATTTTTCTCCCACTATTTTTGTTGGTGATAAGTTGTTTTGTTTTGCTTATGTTCCTGTGATAGGCCAACCTGTGGTTTGGAGTTTAAGGCAGGTGGATCCCACACGACTGAGTGCACTGTTCAAGTCCTGGATTAGGTGGCTTGAGAAACATACTGGGTGCATGTGCATGCAGGCCCCGAATCCCAGAAAGCAGGGAGAAAAGGAGGAAGAGGGATTGCAGTGTGGCCATGCCCCATATGAAGCGTTTTCTCGCTTTCTCTCTCTGGCGAGCACACTTTCCCTCTGGCACGTTAAAGAGAATGTTACTGGGCTTTTGTCTGGTAGTACTACCCCGCTCTTAATAACTTAATTCTCCCCATAGCAACCATACGTTTATCTAAATTTTTGTATTTTAGATTCTTACCATTCTCACATATTTGTATGTAATAATTAATTTTTTGAATAGTTTCAATGAAAAGGTTTTTTGTTTGTTTGTTTGTTTGTTTGTTTGTTTTGAGAGGTTTTTGCCATAGGGTGTGTGCGCTTGCCAGACAGACAGAGAGACATAGAGACAGAAAGCGAGAAATTATCCCCCAGGGGAGATGGTCACGCTACAATCCCTTCTTCTCCATTCTCCTCTCAGGATCTGGGCAAGTTTAAGCCACTGGGTCCAGGATTCAAACTGCAGTTGGCTACATGAGAGTGCGGTGACATAGCCATTACGCCAACTGCTGGTCCCCACATGTAAAAATCTTTATTAAAGACTTTTTTTAAAAAATGGGAAACAAAAATTATATCAGAAAGTCATTCCCAAAATGTTGTTGAGGATTAATTGGATTTCTATAGAGTCATCCTGTTTCCCTGCACGTTTTGTATTTCTACCTATTCGATACAGATTGTGGCTCATACTAGTGCTAGTGATCCTAAATAACTCATTATAAAGTCCTAAAGTACCAAAAACTCCGTGATGTGCATTATGACTATCGAGGCGGGAAGAATAGATTAATTGATGCAAAACTGATTTTTCAATAAGAATTTATATTTAGAGGAGTTTTCTGTTTATGTGTTTTTCTTCTCTTAATACTTATTTTACTATTACTACTTCATTTTTCTCCCACTATTTTTGTTGGTGATAAGTTGTTTTGTTTTGCTTATGTTCCTGTGATAGGCCAACCTGTGGTTTGGAGTTTAAGGCAGGTGGATCCCACACGACTGAGTGCACTGTTCAAGTCCTGGATTAGGTGGCTTGAGAAACATACTGGGTGCATGTGCATGCAGGCCCCGAATCCCAGAAAGCAGGGAGAAAAGGAGGAAGAGGGATTGCAGTGTGGCCATGCCCCATATGAAGCGTTTTCTCGCTTTCTCTCTCTGGCGAGCACACTTTCCCTCTGGCACGTTAAAGAGAATGTTACTGGGCTTTTGTCTGGTAGTACTACCCCGCTCTTAATAACTTAATTCTCCCCATAGCAACCATACGTTTATCTAAATTTTTGTATTTTAGATTCTTACCATTCTCACATATTTGTATGTAATAATTAATTTTTTGAATAGTTTCAATGAAAAGGTTTTTTGTTTGTTTGTTTGTTTGTTTGTTTGTTTTGAGAGGTTTTTGCCATAGGGTGTGTGCGCTTGCCAGACAGACAGAGAGACATAGAGACAGAAAGCGAGAAATTATCCCCCAGGGGAGATGGTCACGCTACAATCCCTTCTTCTCCATTCTCCTCTCAGGATCTGGGCACGCACACACACATGCCCGGTGTGAGTTTTAAGCCACCGGGTCCAGGACGCGAACCATGGTCGACTACGTGGGAGTCCAGCGACATAGCCATTATGCCAACTGCTTTTTCCCTCAATGAAAAGTTTTTAACCCCTAATAATTGACTGACCAATTACATCTTATTTTCTTGTTTTAGTACCTGAGTAATTGTAGTATATATAATATGCTTTTTCCCCTTTAAATTTCTTATATGCTCTTACTAATAAGAGTTTGGGTTTAAATAAAAATTTCTCTTGAAACTGCATTGAAAATGCATCAAAGTTAGTAAATTGGTCATAGAGTAGTGCATATGAGTGTGTGTGCATTTAATAATAAAAGAAATATGGTGGAATAGTATGAGCCATGTTTCACTTCTGTTCATTTTAAGCTATTTACATAAAGTGCAAGCATATTCTGTTCATGTACATATGATTTCTAACATTTATTTTATAGCTTGCTTTTTTTCTTCACTCTGGTTGTTATTTTTATTTGCACCTAAACATTTTCCTTCCTAAGAGTTCCACTTCTGATTGAGGTGGTAGGAGTCAGTCAGATTAGTTCTCTGGCTGAAAACTAGAAAAGTTAACAATTAGATTTTTAAAATCTTGGAAAGCATCAGTGTTCTAAAAAGCAAGTAATGAATTGGGACCAGCAGTTAGCATAATGGCTATGTTGCTGGACTCTCACGTAGCCGACTGAGGTTCAAGTCCCAGACCCGGTGGTTTAAACGCACGCTGGGTGTGTGTGCGTGCATGCCCAAGATCCCGAGAGGAGAAAGGAAGAGAAGAGATTGTGGCAGCTTAAAAATCACAAGAAACAGATAAATAAGTAAATAAATGTGTTTGAAAAATAATGTACAAGAAAACATTTCCTCTATAGAATCCTCCAAGGATGACAACAGGAGGTGACTATGTCAGGATGATGCAGCTACACGGTCAAACTGTTTTCCCCAATGAGTTACCTGCGTGGTGGCACATGAGTTTGATTTCGTAAGTAAACCAGAAGGTCTCCTTGTGCTGTTTTATCGACTCTATTAATAATAGCACCTGCAGGACCAGTAGTTAGCATAATGGCTATGTCCCTGGACTCCCATGTAGCCGCCCGTGGTTTGCGTCCCGGACCCGGTGGCTTAAACTCACACCGGGAGCGTGTGTGTGTGTGCCCAAGATCCCAAGAGGAGAATGGAGGAGAAGGGATTGTGGCATGGCCATCCCCCCTGGGGGGTGATTTCTTGCTTTCTGTCTCTATGTCTCTCTCTGTCTGGCGAGTACACGCGCCCTATAGCAAAAACCTCTCCAAAAAAAAAAAAAAGCAATATTGGTTTGAGATTGTTAGTTTTCCTCCTCTTCTCATATTTTCCTCTCTTGGTATAAGCACAAACATACAAACATACCTCATTGTTACAAAGAGGACCATCATTGAATGATGATGTGTGAGAGGATGACGGCAGCTCAGAACTTAAGGAACAAGAGAGACCTCTGATGCCTGCTTAGTCTACTGTTCTACTCTCCTCCATATCTGGATTTTCTGGCTTCTAGAGGCATCTGACTGCAATGATTGGGTCAACCCTGTTCACTCTGTCCCAGTCCGATGGCAGTTTACACTCAAAACATTGAGAGCTGCTCTTGTTTGGTGCCAGGAGCTTATTCCTTTAAAAACTGCCCTTCGGTAACTCTTGAATAATTGTTTCGACACTCCCTCTACTTACAGTGAGCCATTCAGCTTCATCAGGCTGACCTGAAAATATCAGGCAAAGGTTATTAGACACACTGGTTCAGTACCTTTCCTCCAAGAAATTGCTGCTAATTTTGAGCTCCTCTTACAACATAGCAAAACCAAGGCTAATTCCAGAGCTTTGCAATGTAAAAGTCACCAGTGGCCTCATTTCTTCATCTCTTCTCCACCCCCAAAATAATTGACCCTAAGTTTCTAGTAATTTTTCCTGATCTTGACTGGAGTTAGAGGAGTCTGATTTAATGAGTGGAACTCTGCTTTTTTTTTTAATCATGAATGCAAAAAGACCTCTACCTGCTCTGCGCAGAGACAGGAGGAATTATTAAGATCTTGTGGCTCTCCCCTGTCTCTTACAGCAGTGTGTCTCACATACATAAGAGATAAGAGATCTGCAAGACGAGAGCCCAGCTACTGTCATTTCAGTTTTCAGGTAGTCCTGTCTGTCTTCCAGAGGAAGGTTCTGAAAATTTTCCCTATTGTAGATAAAGACCTCTAGTCTTATTTTCAACTCATACCCCTTCTATCGCTGCCTGAGAATCACCTTTTCTACCTGTTAAGCCACATCATTTCTGACTGATTTTTTTAAATTTTAAAATCCACCTTTGACACCTTCGTGAAGTATCCTCAGTGTTGCCCATTTTGCTACTGACATGAAAAGGTGCTCATTTCTCTCTATCTCACAATAGTTTGGAGACATCAAGCAATGAAAATAATCTTGATCTACCTGCTCTGCGCAGAGACAGGAGGAATTATTAAGATCTTGTGGCTCTCCCCTGTCTCTTACAGCAGTGTGTCTCACATACATAAGAGATAAGAGATCTGCAAGACGAGAGCCCAGCTACTGTCATTTCAGTTTTCAGGTAGTCCTGTCTGTCTTCCAGAGGAAGGTTCTGAAAATTTTCCCTATTGTAGATAAAGACCTCTAGTCTTATTTTCAACTCATACCCCTTCTATCGCTGCCTGAGAATCACCTTTTCTACCTGTTAAGCCACATCATTTCTGACTGATTTTTTTAAATTTTAAAATCCACCTTTGACACCTTCGTGAAGTATCCTCAGTGTTGCCCATTTTGCTACTGACATGAAAAGGTGCTCATTTCTCTCTATCTCACAATAGTTTGGAGACATCAAGCAATGAAAATAATCTTGAAAATGAAATGTCACCCTGATGCTATTATGGGAATTGGAAGTCACCAGATTTCAACTATTTGAATACTTTGTACTTTTCGTCTCTCTCTGTGCTGTAATTACTGGCTAAATGATTAATTTCATAGTTCCTTTTTCACTTCTGCTTTTTAGACTTCTTTAAAAAAAAAATTCCTTTGTGTCTTGGAGGGAAGAATTAGTTCCCGTCATGTGACTTTGAGTCATGACCTTATATGTGTTCTCCTTTCAGTGCAAGAGAAAGCTCCATTGATTTAGTAATGTATTCATTCCATAAAAGCACTTCTGCAAACCTCATTTACTCGTGCTTTAAGACAATACCTATTTAAGACTGAAATGTAAATCATCCCATGTTTATGGACATGTTGACTGGCAGAAAAATATGAACCATTACCTGGATTTTAAAGTATCTACTAATTTTATATTGTCTCTAGAGAGATTGACTCACCAAGCATATTTACGTTTCCCAGAAACAAAACCACATTAATTTCTCAGTTACCACTGCATCTGGGTGAAGCCAAATAACCTAGTTCTCGGGAATGGAATATAATGGAGATGATACTGCTACTGAGGAGCTGAGGAGGTTCTCTTCCCTCTTCCCCCATTGGCTGACTTTAGTGTCAGGATGATGATCTTGAAGCCGCATGTTGAAGATGGCAAAACTGCAAGAAAGGGACCGTGATCCTGACAGGGTGTGTGATGGTCCACATGCCTAACACCTGATTACATGATGAAGTAAATCTTTGGGGCTCTGGGATTGTTTGATAGAGCAGTTAGCAGATGGAACCCTCCTTTGCTTTAAGCTGAACACACTGGGAACTGCCGAGTCTTTAGCGTAGCCTTGCTACACGGCATAGTCAGAGATGTGCTTCACAGTAATTTCTGACACTCCTAGTGTTTATCCTGCCTTAGTTTTAATAAAGCAGAATAAGAAAAGGGCTTCAAAGCCATGAAAAAATGCCCTACTTTTAATTTACTTTTGCTGCTCATTCGTGGGGTCAGGCCTGTGCGTTCAGGTTCATAAACCTGCTCGCTATTTTGATATTTCATCATACAGATAAATAGGCTCCTAGATGTGACTCAAAACAAAACATTCATACCTAGTGCTTTTCACTTCCTTCAGATCATTCAACAAACATAATCTGGTTTATTTTGAAATGATGTGGTTATCTAACTTCCTTCACCAGTGGCTAGTTAGGCAATGCCTCTGGCTTTCCAATACCTGATGCACTGGATCCCTGAGCTTACTCCCTAAGGCGCTTCCTCTTCCTCGTTGGCCACAGCCACAATCTCACTCCTTTAGTGTAATCTATGTTTTCTGTCCTTTCTACGTTAGTTACTAATGGGAATGCCTTAGGATCCTCCACTTCATTATTTCCAGTCCACTACCTCTTTGTATCCATTTTTGTCTCTTTTCCTTGAGTAGTAAAATTTATCTCAAATTATTTCCCCCGGGTCTATCTCTTCCTTAAGAGAAAGAAATCTAAAGCAAGAGCTCCACAATAAAGATCTGTTTCTCTTTCTTCTCTACCACAGTTGGCCTGTTTCCTAGACTAGCTGTTTTCCTGACCCCTCCACCACTTCTGGTTTGGGCCTCTTAGATGATAACTTGGACACAAACCAATTGCCAATTGAAATCACATAAAATAATCTTCAATTTACTCTTTTTTCCTGCCACATTTTTCCTAATGTCTCAATTTCTTCATCAATCAATTAACAAATCACTTTTATATGTGTTGGCAGAAGTTTGGGGATGAGAACGGAAAGAAGACGAGCCAGAAGAAATACAAGTAAGTTCACAACTTCTGTGACTCACTCACGTGACGCAAAGACCAGCAGAGTATATGGTTCTGGTCGCCTAGAGTATATAAAAGGGCGTTTAGAATTGTAGAGAGGAGAGACCAGTGTATGCCAGAGTCAAGGCAAAGTTCAATAAAAAGATGAGAATTCACTTAGGAACTGTGAGGCTAGAGCAACAGGAAGTATAAGCATTTAGTATGTGGGGAATGTCATGTGTAAAGGCACGGAAGCAGAAGCATTCGTAGCAGTCATACAGGATTCTATTAGGTCGTCGGGAAAACCATGGTGTATTTTCCGATGTTTTTCTATGCAAAAATGTGTCATGGCTTTCCCAGTGACCCAATACTATGCACCTGTTAAGTCCCTTGAGCCACGCAAGACCCTTTACACTCATTAAATCTGATCTTCACAACAGTCCTGGAGTTATGAAATGGATATTTTACAAATAAGATAACTCGGGTTTAGAGAAGCACTACCTGGAAGTACTATGATCCAGTGTCTGCACTTCACCACTGCATAGAAAGGTGGGGGACGTTAAGAAGATGCCACTCTGGGGAGCAGAGAAGGTAGTTAAATAGACAAATTTGTAAGGGCTAGATTATGGACATATCGGATGCTGAATGAGCATGCTGGGGTGGACCTGGTAAGTAACAAGAGAAGGACTGCTGTAGGTATTTTAGTACAGAAGCAGCATAACAAACTCTGCAGTTAGAATCTGAGTTCAAGGGACCAGCAGTTAGCGTAATGGATATGTCGCTGGACTCCCACATAGTCGGCCACGGTTCGCGTGGATTCCTGGGATGAGGAGAGACAGGCAGGAATGAATTTGCAAGCATGGCAGAAGTGAGCTTACAGGATTTGGTGAATAATTTAAGAGATAAAGAAAAAGGAAAGCACAAATATTACAGGTTGCAGAGATTTTGAGAATGTTCATTACATGACCAGAAATTAGAAAATGAGGGAACCAGCAGTTAACTTAATGGCTATGTCGCTGGGCTCCCACATAGTCGACCGTGGTTCACATCCCGGACCTGGTGGCTTAAAACTCACGCCGGGCGCGTGTGCGTGCGTGCCCAAGATCCCGAGAGGAAAATGGAGAAGAAGAGATTGCAGCGTGGCCATCCCCCCTGGGGGGTGATTTCTCACTTTTTGTCTCTCTGTCTCTCTCTGTCTGGCGAGTGCACGTGCCCTATAGCAAAAATCTCTCCAAAAAAAAATTAGAAAATGAAAAAGGGGTTTCCTTTGAGGGGATGAATGATGAGTTGAATTTTAGTATTTTGAGTGTGAAATGGTGATAATACATCAAGTAGTATCTGTTAGAAAGTTTAGCAAGAAAAGTTGACTCTGGAAATATAGATTTGGGATCATTATAAAAAATGTGTATTTGTTGAAAAATAAAGATGAACTATTGTCTAGTATGAAAGAGAGAAGTTCGGAAGACTAGGATCAACACTCGAGGATGCCTCAGGGAGCATGATATGGGAGAGAAGTCCCAAAGAAAGACACAGAGAAGGAGCAGAGGAAGAGGTGATGATCGTGCAGATTACAGGAGTCACTAAACAGGAAAGGGGTTCTCCAAAAGGACTGAGAGGTCTGCTGTGCCCAGAGCCATTGTGGGAGAAAAGACCGAGGACTGGAAGGAACTTCAGCAGTTGATGCGGTGACAGCATGGAACCCAGATGGGGAGGAACCAGGTGGGACAAAAAGACAGCAGGCACTGCCCAGTCATTAGCGTTGTAAGTAGCTTGATGAATTTTCCCACGTAATCAGATTAAGAAACAAAATATTATAGCACCTCCGAAGACTCCTCATGCTCTGTTCAACCCCTAGCCCATCCCATGACTTCTAACCACAGGATTTAGTTTTTTGTGTTTTTATACTTCATATAAATGGAATTATAAGAGCAATACAATATGTACTCCATTTGCTCTAACTTTCCTGGGATCCAGATGGAACTATGTCTAGGAACAGGGCAGGGGTTGGTTGTAAGAACTGAGTTAGAAGCCAAATTGGAATAGCATCAAGGGTGACTTGTGGTTGAGTCCTAAAATATTCCAGTACTATTTCAACAACTTACCTACTGGCGAAGATTATTTTGGACCTGGAACAATGGTTCCTGAGGTTTTGGTAGTATCTTATTCATTTAAGAATATGTTGAAAATTGTATGGATTGTCTGCTTATAAAAAAATAATCATACATATACAAAAATTTTGCATGTAATTTCAGAAGGGTCAAAAATTCTGTAAAGTTCATCTGTGAATTCCCTGGGGACTCCTGGATACCCAGATAAGAAGCTTTGTCCTACAGACTAGAGCAGGGCTAAGTATACAAGTAGCGTCACATGGTCCCAACTATGGAGAGAGATGTATGAAACTGGGAAGTCCTCCTGGCATGACAGTTCTGCCAATAGTGGCTCCTCCTAGTTAAAAAAATGTTTTTGAAAACAAACAAATAAACAAACAAACAAAAAAAAAAAACATGAGCAGTGGCAGTAAACAGTAAATTCTATCCTCTGGTTAGTTTCCAGGTGTTCCCAGGGGCATGACCAGATCCATGGCCTCTTATCCAAGAGAAAACTGCAGTTACCATTTTTCTTGCATGTCTTTCCAGAAAAATCCTCTGACATAGAACCTGACCCAGTAGTCTTCTTAGCATTTCTACCCCCTTTTTAATCCACACATGTATGTACAGTGAGATTTGTCTAAAATATCCTAATTATGCCATTTCTCTGCTCATAAACGTTTCATGTCACCAACAAAATGAAGTGTAATACAAAATCCCTAATCCAACTTTCAATGCTCTCTTTAACTGGAATCTCCAATACCAGGCTTCCATAACTACAACACCAAAGAAAACAATCAAAGAATGTAAAACTTCGTCCTTACCCCCGCCCCCCGGAAGACCTCCAACCTGACTCCACAGTCCCAACCAGCCAGTTGCCATTCCCTGTCAACATTTCCATTGAGATATTGCTCATCTGTCTTCTTCCATTCAGAGATGTATGAAACTGGGAAGTCCTCCTGGCATGACAGTTCTGCCAATAGTGGCTCCTCCTAGTTAAAAAAATGTTTTTGAAAACAAACAAATAAACAAACAAACAAAAAAAAAAAAACATGAGCAGTGGCAGTAAACAGTAAATTCTATCCTCTGGTTAGTTTCCAGGTGTTCCCAGGGGCATGACCAGATCCATGGCCTCTTATCCAAGAGAAAACTGCAGTTACCATTTTTCTTGCATGTCTTTCCAGAAAAATCCTCTGACATAGAACCTGACCCAGTAGTCTTCTTAGCATTTCTACCCCCTTTTTAATCCACACATGTATGTACAGTGAGATTTGTCTAAAATATCCTAATTATGCCATTTCTCTGCTCATAAACGTTTCATGTCACCAACAAAATGAAGTGTAATACAAAATCCCTAATCCAACTTTCAATGCTCTCTTTAACTGGAATCTCCAATACCAGGCTTCCATAACTACAACACCAAAGAAAACAATCAAAGAATGTAAAACTTCGTCCTTACCCCCGCCCCCCGGAAGACCTCCAACCTGACTCCACAGTCCCAACCAGCCAGTTGCCATTCCCTGTCAACATTTCCATTGAGATATTGCTCATCTGTCTTCTTCCATTCAAGTTTTATTGACATCAATTTAGGCATCTTCACTCCAATCTGATGCAGAGCACCAGGGTCAGTGTCATCTTCTAGAAGTTTCTCACAGATTACTTCATTTCTCATCCAAGTACCTTCAGTGAGTCCCATGCAAACTCTAAATCGCTGCTGCAGAGAATCAAGGAACTGAAATAAGAACCGAATGACTGTGGGCAGGTTACTCTCCCAAGGGCAGAGCCTGATTTTTGTGGGGATGGAGTTTATAACCTGAGGGACTCTCTTTAAGAAAAAGAATATAAAATTAAAAATACAAAAGTAGCACAGAAGCACAATTTCTATTTAGAAACTGACAAAAATGGGCAAATATCACAACCAAAGTCTAGAAAAATGATTTTTAAATACACTGTCTCCTAAGACTCTGCAAGGTTCTTTTGCCTCTTCACTTTGGCAATGATGTTTGTAGTACAATTTTCAGGTGCAGAATGATAATTCAATTCTTTTAGCATGATTAATTGAAATTTGTTCTTTATTACTGACCGATTAGAAAACTTTCAACCTCATAGTTGTTATCGATACATTTTAGGATTTTGTCAGATTTGAAGAAACCTCCATAGGTCTCCATCAGATTTCAAGGTACAGAAGGTTGTTCTCAATGGTTAATCTTAAATAGTCTTTGAGCTGACTTTACTCATTGACCAGCTTGTCATCGATGTTCTTGTAGGGCTATGCATGTTTTTTTTGTTTTGTTTTTTTTTGTTATTTGTAGTAAGTGTAGTTTATTTGGGAATAGAGAGTTGTTTGTTCAGTTTTCTTTTTTTAAACTTTTATTGTATGATTTCTTATGTGCATTTAGTCATTGTATATCTTTACAGCATACAGTATGGTTTTTCAAAGCAAACATGCAGTGCCTGTCAATCAAGTCAAAGATACTATCATACACATCATCCTCAACAGATAACTTCTGTTCTTGTGTCTGATAAACCACCTATTGATCACCACCCGCCCATCTAGTCTCTGGTTTCACAGTTGTCTCCCCTACTATTACATCTTCATCTATTTTTTTCTAATTACATTTAATCACTGTACATCTTTACAGTGCTGTGCGTTCTATGTCCTATTTGCTGACATCAGCGTTTTATGACAAGTCATCAAAAACTTGAAATCTTTGTCCAATATATTCATATGATTCATTCCTTTTCATTAATAGAATTATCAAACAATATAAAGGGTATTAATGATCTCTATTCAAAATGTACCTCTTGCTCCTAATAAATTTTCTATTTTTATGTGTTTTGGAAATTCTTATTGTTACCTTTTACTTCTTGTAACACATAAACCAAAATTTTTTCTTTAATATAATAAACTTCTTGATTACATATGAGAATACTGTATTATATTGTTCATTAATTATTGTGCATTCTGCATTATTAAGTATATTCTGGTTAAAAGAAAATTTCCCTTATGACTAGGCATTACCTTCTGCTCAGAAGTTTTTTTTGGAGAGGTTTTTACTATAGGGCGTGTGCGCTTGCAAAAAGCCAGAGAGAGACGAAGAGATAGAAAGTGAGAAATCACCTCCAGGGGGAGGATGGCCACACCACAATCCCTTCTCCTCCATTCTCCTCTCGGGATCTTGGGCACGCACGCACACGCTCCTGACGTGAGTTTAAGCTACGTGTCTGGGACATGAACTGCAGTCGACTACATGGGAGTCCAGTGACATAGCCATTACACTAACTGCTAGTCCCTTTTTCTCTTTTTTAATATGCCAGAGGGCACATGTGCACACTGCAGAGTCAGGGTGAGATGGACGAGGGGGCAAGAAAGCATCTACTTTCCTGTAGGAAGCAGTCATACCTCAATCTCTTCTCTATTTCTCTCTCCTTTCAGAGATGCACCCAGCATGTTTCTCAAGCCACTGGGTCTGGGCCTTGAACCACACAGTTGACCAAGGGGAATCTAGCCACAGTCTGGTCCCAAGCCAGTTATTTTGTAGAATGTCCTTCAATTTAGATTTATGTGATGTTTCCTCAGAGTTATTCAGGGTATCAATTTGGGGCAGAAATATTACATAAGTAAGCACTGTTGTGTCTTGAACTTCATCCAGAAGCACAGGTGTTGACTTGTCCCAGCATTCGACATTAACTTTGATCTCTTGGTGAAAGTGGCATTGCATATTTCCTTATGTAAAATTTTTCTTTTTGTAACATGTAATTTGTAAAGACATACTTTGAGAGTATGTAAATATCCTGTTTTCCAACAAGCTTTCACTTTTTAGTTTTAGAGCTCATTGATGATTGTTTCCTGAATCAGTTTTTATTATGACACTTACAAATGGTAGTATTATGGTAATATTATTTCTTTTACATTTTAGTTTCATTGTAATATGAGGTTACTGCCCCCCCACCTCTGTCCCTCCCTACCACTCTCCCTTCCTCCTTTTCTTCCTTCCTTCTCCTTTCAGATGACAGATAGCTAAATAGATAGATAGATAGATATAAGTATAAATTTGTGTGTATGTGTGAAAGTTCTCAAAAACCTCATGTGAAAGGTATATTATATATTATATTTAGGAAACCAGCAGTTCGCTGGACTCCCACGTAGTCAACCGCAGTTCGCATCCCGGACCCAGTGGCTTAAAACTCACGCCGGGCGCATGTGCGTGCATGCCCAAGATCCCAAGAGGAGAATGGAGGAGAAGGGATTGCGGCGTGACCATCCCCCCTGGGGGGTGATTTCTCTTTCTGTCTCTCTGCCACTCTCTGTCTGCCTGGCGAGCACACGCGCCCTATAGCGAAAATCTCTCCAAAAAAAAAAAAAAAAAGATCTGAGGGCCAAAGTCCTCTCCTACACTTGTGACCACAGCAGAAGTGACACTGTGACTCCCAAAGGTAGGTCATAGTAATATAATCATGGCAATACGTCTTCACCTGGCTCTCTTGGGATACTTGCTCTTGAAACCCAACTGCTAAAAGGAAGTCCAAACTGTAGAAAAGCTCACATAAAGAACAGATAGAGGTCAGATGGTAGCATAGCGATAACACGACACTCTGTGAAGCTGGGTTCATGTCCTGAGACCTCCTTGAATACCCAAGGTTTGTGTGTGCCCATGATTGGGGCTGGCTGAAGCTAGGGGTAGACTGTGGTGTAAAGACTCTGTTAGGGGTCTCTCTCTCTTGCACGTGGAAGAAAAAATTAAAAATAAATTTTTTTAAGGTGTGTGTGTGTGTGTTTTTTCTAGCCATGTAAGCCACCTTGAAAGTGGCTCTCCCAGCCTTAATTAAGCTGACAAGTGAGTAGAAAAAATTGAAGCTGTAGAGTCATGAGCAAAATAAATTATTTTGGAGTGTTTTTTTTTTTTTAAACTTGGAAACAGATAACTGATATACCATCCATATTTCCAGTTAAACCTCTCTCCGCTCATTCCAGACTGAAGGTCTTCCCATTCCATGACCCCACTGTGCCATTACCTGCCCCTATGCTTTTTCTCACTCCATTTCTTCCATCAGTCTACCCTTTGCTCCTTGGAACCTTACCTGTCCTTGAAGGTCTCACTCCAGTGTCACTTCCTCTGTGAAGCTCCCCTCCTTGCCCCAGGTGGTTCTGAAATCTGCCTCCTCTGGAATCACGAAGACCTTGGTTTCTATCATTTGTATGGTTCTTAATGTCAGGATTGATATTCAGCAAGTGTATCAGCAGACAAAGCCAAGTACTAAGTACTGACCCTTCAGCAGGGAAGGGTCCTGAATCATTAGTCCTGTGACTGCTCCCGCCTTGAGCAAAATTGATTCTACACAGTCTCTGCGCCTCTTCTACCTAGCGGCACCTTCGGGGCAGGGCACCGTATATATTTTTGTAAATGTCCCCTTTCTTCATACAAAACATAGAGTTTTGTAGGGTTGTCAGAAAAGTATGACTAATTTTTGCATAAGAAAACATAGAAAAAATATGTCATGACTCTTCCAGCAACCTAATAATAAACTCCAAATATAGTTTTATAGAAAAGTTGTTGAAAATTTTTAAAAAAGCTCTCTGACTAATAAAAGAGAAAGTCCAGAGAGACTACTCAGAAGAGGAGCTGAAACCTTTAAAGCTGTAGATAATTGAGGAATAAAATAGTTTTTCAAACCACTAGTAGGAACTCACAGGGTTCTTGATCTGTGAGCTTAGAAATCATTTCATTGGTTCTCACACTTTTGTGCGTGAAAGAATCAGTTGAGGAAGATGGGGTGGTGAGAAGGATGCGAATTCTGGATTCCCCCCTCAGATGTTGAGTCAGTAGGCCTGGGTGGGGCTGGTGAAGTCTCCTTAATGCGCTCTCTAAGTCTAACTGCTCTGATGGCACGGTCTCTGGACCGCACTTTCAGAAGCCCCGGCTTACTCAGGCCCCTCTTGGGTCTAGTTTGTTCCCTCATGCTTAATCGTGTGCCACTTGAACTGGCTGTGGCCGCGAACAGCGGGGAGACCGAAGAGGTAGCATGGCCAGAAGGAAAGAAGAGGAGGGAAAGTCACAACTTCGGGGTCTTTGAAGGAGAAATCTCAGCCTTTTTAATCCTTAGGTGGTGGTGACAGCAAATGGAACATGGATCCGCAGGGAGGCGAGCAGCCTGCGGCGTCTTCTGCCGGGGGTTGTCCTCAGGTGGGGTGATCTGTTCTCTCACAATCGAGTAAATTGTTAATGGTGTGAATCACTTGGCTCTCGTTCAGCCTCCACCCTCGGTTACCTGGCTCCTACCAGTCCAACGTCTAATTTCTAATTACTCACAACCCCAGGTCTGTGTGGAGATTCTAACACTGGATCATCTACTTCCACCCACTTTTTTTTTTTCCAGCATTAATTCTACCCAGTCCTGAATCCCGTAACTATTTAGAAATAAATGCACAGGGTCCAGTTTTGTTCTTTCTGCTTCACGCTCCCCGTCTTCTAGAATCATCCGAGTCTCCAGATGGGGCCTCAGAGTCTCTGAGTCTGCCTGTGATCTCACCGTACCGTATCTGAGATTGCTGCATAGTCTTTCAAATCTCTCTCTTTCCTTAGCATAGAAACTGAGGGACGTCCATGAACTGAAACAGCCTGGCCCTTTTTATTACCGGTGTCTTCCTTATCTTAGAAGCAAAGAAGCAGCGGGAAGCAGAGGGAAGCAGTAAGGAAGTATCGCCAACTCACCGTGAGTTACTGTCAACTGAATTATTCAGAACCAGCAGAATAGCCACCTTTGTAAAAAGTTTAGACCTTTCTAGAACACTCTCATCTTCCCCAATCCTTGTGCACTTTTTTTCAATTTTATAAATCTCTTCCCAGACATAGTTGGGACAACTGACATCTACTAAATGACTTGAGATCCCACTGAATTCAAATTCTAGAATAGCACGCGGTATTGTACAAATGTAACTACAAAGACAGGCAAGCCCCGGTCATTGCCACAGACCCTCCTTATAGCGAAATTCCAGAATTCTTGTCATGGGTCTTTCATCATTGTGCTGTTTATGTTGTTACGACATGAGCATTTGTCTCAACATTGTACAATGCACTGTTTTTCACATGAGCTCATTTCATTCTGCAACAACACTCTCAGGGAAGTTTGTTTCGTTTTTATTTTTATTTTTATTTTTTCCTATAGGCGCATGTGCTTGCCAGAGGGACAGAGAGAGAGTAAGTGAGAAATCATCCCCCAGGGGAGATGACCACACTGCACTCCCTTTCGCTCCATTCTCCTCTCAGGATTTTGGGTGCACATGCACATGCGCCCAGGGTCAGCCACGAGGGTCCAGCTGGGGCTCAAACCATGGTCAGCCATGTGGGAGTCCAGTGACTTAACCAGCACCAAGATAGGTATTATTTTAATGCCAAGAAACCACGACTTTGAGAGGTTTAGTGACTCATGTAAGATCACAGGGCTAGTAAGCGATGGATCAGGGACTTAACCCAGGATCCTGATGCAATTTCAGGGCATACCCACTATGTATCACATGGCACTTGCTCTATGTAGGCAGCAGGCAGGGCCCACACAGCTTGCTCTTGAGAGAACCTGGACACAGTCTGAGCAGCTGACATGAAAAGCATCTCAAAGAGCTCCAGCAGGGCCTAACGGCCGGCCCCCCCTGGGGGGGGGGCCTGCGCCTCAGGGAAGAACAGGAACTACTCTACCATTCTTGAGGAAGCCAGATACCCGAGGATAGCTCACAGCACCATTCCTACAATGGCGGATCCGCACGAGACCCACCCTTGATCCAACATTGAATGGAATCTATGATCCCTATTGTTGAAAACTTTAAACTTGTGGCCCTTCTCCCTTTACTTGCAGGTATCACATTTTCAATGGTTCCCCTGGAAGACAACTGTATATAGCAGAGATAGTGTAATGGGAGAGGGGGAAAGGGCAGAGGGTCAAAGATAGGATAAAAAACATATATGTATGTATACATTGTATGAAAGTAGAAATGGAATATTATTGATGATAACATGCTTGATTAAGTCACTATGTAGTTTGTCCTAGATGGGAAACTACATTTAGAATGTTGTGATGATGCTCAGGGAATGAGTGTTAGGTAATATAATATTAAAAAAAAAAAA
>NW_006160208.1:2238536-2249914 GCF_000334495.1 Tupaia belangeri chinensis | reverse complement strand
TATGTGGATGTACTTGATTGAGACAATGCACAGTGTATTTTGGATGGAAAATTCATTTGTGTGTTGTGATGGTGTAAAGTGAATTAATAAATAAATTAATTAAAAAAAAAAAAAAGAAAGCAAGCATAGATACCAGAGACAATGTGGGAGGAGAATGGGAGATGGCAGAGGGTAAGAGATAGGGAATCAAGGACGAGGGAAAAAAAAAGAAAAGAAAAACATTAGGAAATAAGAAATGGAAAATTATTTGTTGATGATAACATGTATGCTGATGTGCTTGATTGAACCAATATACAGTGTAATCTGGATGGAAAATCTCATTTTGCATGTTGTAATGATGTACAGTGAATGAATGTAAATAAATAAATTTAAATTTAAAAAAAAAAAAAAAGAGCTCCAGCAGGGAGCACAGCTGGCCCAGGTTACCAGCTGCTCTGCTGGCTCTGCTCTGCTCTGCTCTGCTCTGCAGTCAGTCTCTGCCTATGCTGAGGCCACCCATGGCTTCTCCCAGCCAACAGTGGAGCATGGTGGGGCACCTGGGACAGGCCACTTCCTGAAAGACATGGGACTCCTCTGGTGACTTTGTCTCAGGACCCCTCTTCTGACTTGCTGAACTTTCTTAGACTGCGTAGGAGCCAAGGAAGCTTCCATCCAACCTCCCTCTCTCTCTCTCTCACTCGAGTCAGAGTTGCATTGCAGTCTGATGGTGAACCCGCCTTTCTCCAGCTCCCTGATAAAACCCTTGGCTGCTGCTGCTCAGACCACCCAGATTACCAGAGGCCGTCTCATGCCTGGTTGTTGACGCCCTGCGGAACGTATCTCTAGACTCAGGAACCTAAGCGAAACCCAGTGTTCAAACTCTCTAGGCAGATAAACCAAGAAGCCCGAGAGTAGAAAGGCTGAACAAATTCCAGCACGCATGCCAAGGCTAGCCTGGATTTGTCTTTAGATGTGGAGGACTGTTTGGGGGAAAAGTAGGCAGCAGGAACGGTGGCAGAGCAGTAAACTGTGATGCTGTTCAGGCCTGAGCCATTTTGGAAGATTTGGAGTTCATGTTTGGAAACCTCTTTGAATATGCCAGGCATGCATGTGGCCATGAATTGAGGCTGCCTGAGGCTGGAGATAGAAGACAGCATCAAGACCATGTTGACGGTGCTCGTCTCTGTCTCTGTCTCTCTCTCTCATTCATTAACTAACTAACTAACTAAATAAGTAAATAAGTACACTGTTAAGGCTGAAATAAACAAATTTATGGAAACAAATGATAATGAGTACACAAGTGTCCAGAACCTATGGGACACAGCAAAAGCAGTCATAAGAGGGAAATTCATAGCAATTAGTGCACATAAGAAAAGGATGGAAAGATGGCAAGTAGATAACTTATCATCATGCCTCAGAGAATTGGAAAAACAACAACAAACAAACCCCCAAAATGCCAGGTGAAAAGAAATAATAAAGGTTCGAGCAGAAATAAATGAAATAGAAAATAAACGAACCATACAGAAAATAAATGAAAGCAAAAGCTGGTTCTTTGAAAAGATTAACAAGATCGATACTCCATTGGCTAGACTGATCAAGAAGAAGAAAGAAAGAAACCAGATTAATCAAATATGTGATGAAACAGGCAATATTACCACAGACATAGCAGAAATACAAAATATCATTAGAGGATACTATGAGCGACTTTACGCCAACAAACAAGATAATCTGGAGGAGATGGACAAATTCCTGGATGCATATAATCTACCAAGATTGGATCAGGAAGACATAGAGAATCTGAATAGACCTATAACAAGCCAGGAGATTGAATCAGTAATTAATAATCTCCCAACAAAGAAAAGCCCAGGCCCAGATGGCTTCACTTGTGAATTCTACAAAACTTTCAAGGAAGAATTAACCCCTATCTTACTAAAATTATTTCTAAAGATTCAAAAGGAAGGAAACCTTCCAAATTCATTTTATGAAGCCTCCATCATCCTCATCCCCAAAACAGATAAGGATATGACAAAAAAGGAAAACTACAGACCAATATCATTGATGAATATAGATGCGAAAATTCTCAACAAGATACTCGCAAATCGTATCCAACAACATATAACAAAGATCATTCATCACGACCAGGTAGGCTTTATACCAGGGATGCAAGGGTGGTTCAATATACGCAAGACCATAAATGTAATACACCACATTAACAGAAAGAAAGATAAAAACCATATGATCATCTCAATTGATGCGGAGAAAGCGTTTGATAAAATACAACATCCTTTTATGATTAAGACTCTCAGTAAGATTGGTATAGAAGGGTCATTTCTGAACACAATAAAAGCAATCTATGAAAAACCTACAGCTAATATTATACTGAATGGGGAAAAGCTGAAAGCTTTTCCTCTGAAAACAGGTACTAGGCAAGGCTGCCCACTTTCTCCACTGCTCTTTAATATAGTACTGGAAGTCTTAGCTATTGCAATCAGAGAAGAGAACAGTATTAAAGGCATTCGAATAGGCAAAGAAGAGTTGAAAATATCTTTATTTGCAGATGACATGATGGTATACTTAGAAGACCCAAAGGTATCCATGAAAAAACTGCTTGAAGTAATAAGTGAATACAGTAAGGTGGCAGGATACAAAATCAATATCCAAAAATCTATAGCATTTCTATTTATGAACAACAAGTTGAATGAAGCAGAGCTGAAGAAAGGAATCCCTTTCACCATAGCCACAAGATGTATAAGATATCTAGGGATAAACCTAACTAAGAAAGTCAAAGACCTTTATAAAGAAAACTACGAGAATCTTAAAAAAGACATTGAAAGTGACATAAAAAAGTGGAAGGACATCCCATGCTCCTGGATTGGTAGAATTAACATAATCAAAATGGCAATTCTACCCAAATTAATCTACATGTTTAATGCAATTCCAATCAAAATACCAGAGATATTCTTCAGAGATCTAGAAAAGACAATTATAGAATTTGTCTGGAACCATAAAAGACCTCGTATTGCAAAAGCAATCCTGCGTAAGAAGAATGGAGTAGGAGGCATATCACTCCCTGATCCCAAGATATACTATAAAGCTGTGGTCATCAAAACAGCATGGTATTGGCATAAAAACAGACATGTGGACCAATGGAAGAGAATAGAGACCCCAGAAATAACTCCCAAAGCTTATAGCCAACTGATCTTTGACAAAGGATATCAGTCAATCCATTGGGAAAAGGAAAACCTCTTTAGTAAATGGTGCTGGAAAAACTGGGTATCCACCTGCAGAAAGATGAAACTGAACCCCCATCTTTCACCATTAACAACAGTCAACTCAAAATGGATCAAAGATCTGAACCTAAGACCTCAGACAATAAAACTACTTGTGGAAAATGCTGGGGAAACTCTGGGAGACATTGGAGTAGGCAAAGACTTCTTAAATAAGACTCCCAAAGCACAGGCAATAATCCCTAAAATAGACAAGTGGGACTATATTAGACTAAGAAGTTTCTGCACAGCAAAGGACACAGTAACAAGTGTGAACCGACAACCCTCAGAATGGGAAAATATTTTTGTTAAATATGCCTCAGACAAGGGACTGATAACGAGAATACATAGGGAACTCAAGTGCCTTATGCGAAAAAAAATGATTAACCCGATTAAAAGATGGGAAAGTGAGCTGAACAAAAGTCTCTCTAAGGAAGACATACGAACAGCCAAAAAGCATATGAGGAAATGCTCGACATCCCTCATCATAAGGGAAATGCAGATAAAAACCACAATGAGATACCACCTAACCCCTGTCAGAATGGCAAAGATTAAGAATATAAAAAGTGATAAGTGTTGGCGGGGATGTGGTGAAAAGGGAACCCTCCTACACTGTTGGTGGGAATGTAAACTAGTTCAACCACTGTGGAGAACAATATGGAGGTTCCTCAAAGATCTACAAATAGAACTACCATTTGATCCAGCAATCCCACTTCTGGGTATTTACCCAAAAGACAGGAGAACGCTCAGTCAGAAAAGTGCTTGCACATCCATGTTTATTGCAGCATTATTCACAATTGCCAAGACATGGAACCAACCTAAATGTCCACAAACTGATGAATGGATTGGAAAAGTGTGGTATATATACTCTATGGAATACTACTCAGCCATAAAAAATAACAAGACCCTGGAATTTGATAGAAAATGGTCAGATATGGAGGATCTATTGCTGAGTGAAGTAAGCCAGGCTATGAAAGAAAGATATTGTATGTATCCACTCAATATATACCGACTATCCGCACTCTATAATAGAGAGCAAAAATTCGGAGGACATAAACACAGTGAAGGTACTTAATGAGAATAGGACAGTGTGGAATGGGGTAAGTGAAGAGAAGAGGATAGAGAAAAGATAGCAGTGAACAATAGAGAGGCAGGACGTTAGTGAGAAACAGATAGGGCTTATTAACTGTTGATGATGACATGTATAGTATTCTCAACTGGATTGGTCTGAGAAGTATTTCATGATGGGCAAAGTATTTTTATAAGCAAAATGAGAAATAGCAATTGACTATTTTAAAAAATAATTAGGATAATAAAAATAATGATTGGGGAAAACAGAAAAGATATGGAATGTTGAAGTGGGGAGATTAATGTCTCTGTACTGACGGACATGCATGGCATTCCCTTTTGAAAAAACAATGTAATACACTGTAAAGTTATATGTAATCCAATGTAATATAAAGAAGATTATGATGATGATCATAATGTAATATAAAGAAGATTATGATGATGATCATAAAAAAAATAAAATTAAAAAAAAATAAGTACACTGGAAAAGGGCTGGCCCCCTAGTATAGTGGTTAAATGCAGTGCATGGGGAACCAGATCCCAGATGGCCAACCTTGGTTTGAATTCCAGAGCCAGCAGCTTGAAAACATGCTAGTTGTATGTGCATGTCCCAAACTCTAATGGGATAGAAAAATGGAGGAAGGGGAACATGATATGACCAGACCTCAGTGGTGGGCGCTTTCTCACTCTCTCTCTGACAAGTGCACATGCCCACTGGCAATTTTTAAAAAATATTTAAAAACAAAGTTATGCAGAGAAACTGACATGTCCGTAGTCATGTTTGTGTGGGCAGTCTTGAAATGGTCAGGAAGAAGTGGCTATTCCTACACAGAGATGCTCCCAGGGAAACCCCATCCTGCTGTGGAAGGCAAGTCATTCCTATCTGACCTCTGTACCCTGTGAGGTTGCCAAAAGCCATTGCCCACAAGATCTGTCCTGGTTGGCCTTAAGCTGCATGTTATGGGGAAGATGCAACCAGCTACGATGCATGCTTTTTAAAGAAACATCCTCATGGATCCTCCTGCGTGGAAGACATCAGAGAAGGCGTCAGTCTTTGTATCTGTCACTTGAGGAAGGAACCAGTGCCCAAAACATAATCCCGCACACTCTGCTGAGTCACAAGCCTACCACTCCTGTATCCACCAAGCACGTTCTGAGCCTGCTGTGCAGCAGATTCGGAGAGGTGCTGGTTCCTGGGGTCCCCACTAAATGGCAGGGAAACACGATGGGAGACTTGTCCAGGGAGATGCCAAGATTGGAACAGCTTTATTAGAAACTGATTCTTTTTAAAACCATGCTAACAAACTTATCTACCAGGGTGGCCGTGCTCTTCCCTGGATCATTAATCCAGGGCTGGCTAGGAAGAGCTGGCTGACAAGACAGTCTCTAAAACAACGGCACCTTATCCCCAGGCTCCACTGCAGGTTCTTCCGGCAGTGTGAAGCAGTGAGTTTGCTCTGGGGCTGTGAGCCTTGGAGTTTCTACCTCACTGTTCTACTCTATCCCAGAGCTCCAGCTCCTTCTGTCTGGAGATAACCAGTGAGCAGGAGGGAGGGGCGTAAGAGTCATTCAAGAGCAAAGTTGTCCAACATCCTCTAGGTCTGTGCTGACTAATAGCCACCTGTGGCCCTGCAGCATTGAAATGCAGCTACTCTGAATCAAGATGTGCTGTATATGAAAGATACACGTGGGGTCTGAAGATTTATTTATTTATTTATTTATTTATTTATTTTGGAGAGGTTTTTGCTATAAGGCATGTGCGCTCACCAGACAGACAGAGAGAGACAGAGAGACAGAAAGCGAAATATCGCCCCCCCAGGGGGGATGGTCACGCCGCAATCCCTTCTCCTCCATTCTTCTCTCGGGATCTTGGGCATGCACAGACACATGCCTGGCATGAGTTTAAGCCACCGGGTTCAGGACTTGAACCAGAGTTGACTACATGGGAGTCCAGTGATATAGCCATTATGCCTACTGGCATAACTACTGGTCCCAGGTTTGAAGATTTCTTATGAATAATTTTGATATTGATCACATAACAAAATGATACTATCTTTGATGACATCGAGTTAAATAAAATAGATCATTAAAATTAGCTTTACCCATTTTTACCTTCTCTATTTTCCAGACAGAGCCTCACATTCTTGATTTTCCTGACTCAGCTGCCCAGCTGGGGCTACACGTGCGTGCCACCAGGCTGGGCCCTTTCAGATGGGGTCCCACTTTCAGATGGAGTCTCACTCTGCTGCGCAGGCCAGCCCTGAGCTTGCACTCCTGCCTCCGCTCACCACGCACTGAGAGTATAGGCACGTGCCACTATACCCAGCTTTTAGTTTGGCAGGGACTCCAGCCTGGCCTCCCACGTGGTCTTAGCCTACAGAGCACATCGACGTAGTAGCTTGTGCCACTGAGCCTGGGCCTATTTATATCTTTTTGATGTGGCTGCTAGAACATTGCAGCTTACATACAAGGGTCATGTTCTGTTGCATGATCCACTCCAGGTCTCAGGGTCAGTGAGGGTGGTGACTGGAGCTGTCTGTGCTCATGCAGTCTGTGGGGTTTGACACTGCACCTAGCACTAAAAAGCTCTCAGTAGATATTTGAGGAATGAATGGAGATCGAGATGAGTGAATGGGCCCAAGTTATTCATTTCTCTTTAGGCAAGAAGCAGTTCTGTCCCTTCCTTATCTTAACCTAGTGTCTGAGAAGGAGGTAGGAAATTTGCAAAATTTATCTCCCAAATTGGAATCTCCAGCCCTGAACTTCACTGGGTATATATCTCACTGCTAACTTAGGAACTCCTCTTCAATGTGTAATAGACATCTCAGGAGGGACCAGCAGTTAGCGTAATGGCTATTTCACTGTACTGCCATGTAGTCGACCGTGGTTCAAGTCCCGGACCGGGTGGTTTAAACTCGCACCGGGCGCGTGTGTGTGTGTGCCCAAGATCCTGAGAGGAGAATGGAGGAGAAGGGATTGCGGCATGACCATCCCCCCTGGGGGGTGATTTCTCGCTTTCTGTCTCTATGTCTCTCTCTGTCTGTCGGGCGAGCGCATATGCCCTATAGCGAAACCCTCTCAAAAAAAAAAAAAAAAAAAGAAAAGATATCTCAAACCTAATATCTCCAAAGCCCAATTCTTTATTTTCCTCCGCAAACTAGTTCCCGCAAAGTTTCTCATCTTAGTAAATGGCACTATGACCCACACGGTTTTGCAGGACAACAACCTGTAAGTCATTCTCTAGTCTTCTGTTTTTCTACTCTCCCTCATTATTACCACCACCCAATCCCATCCAATCAAGAAAGAGTCTTATGGATTTCATTGGAAAATATTGGGTCTTTGGAAAAGTCTTAATGTGTTTTTCTATGCAAAAATGCATCGTGACTTTCCTGATGACCCAGTATATTCCAACTGTATCCACTTTTTCCAGCTGTATCCACTTTTATCCACTGCCTCCACCTCTATATAAACCATCTTCATCTCTCGCCTACACTGTTGTTCTTGACTGGTCCAGGTGTTGCTGCCACGGCTATCAGAAATTCTATGAGCCATTATTATCCTTGTTACAAAGACAAAAAAATGGATGCCTGCTGAGCCTCACCGTAAAATTACTTTGATCTGTGCTTAACTCATGTACTTCAATAAAATATTTATACAATAAAGTATACAAAGTATGGAATGAAAAAGCTTAGGGTAGCCCTCTAAATATACACCTGCTTATCAGCAATTATTCAGCTGGTCCAGACAGAAATCTATCCTATTCACCAACCTAGAGTCCAGTGAGATGTAGGTCTAGGCATTCATGGGAGGGCGTTTGTGCTTGCCAAAGAGAGACAGAGAGAGAAGAAGAAGGAGATAGCACCTCCCAATGGGGTGCAGTCATGTTGCAATCCCTTCTCCTCCATTTCTCTATCCTATCAGGATTTGGGGCACACTTGCACATGCACCACAAGGATGCTTTTCAAGCCACTGGCACTGGGATTTGAACCACATGGCAGTCAGCCATGCAGGAACTGACTCCATTAACCAGCAGGTCGTGAGGCAGGCCGTTGACTATACTATGAGTTGTTGGAAAAGTCATGATGCATTTTTGCACGGAAAACTATGTCAGGACTTTTTGACAACCCAATATGTGTCAGCTGTTTGATCCCAGCCTTTGCCAGGAGCTGAATACAATAATAACAGCTAGCATCACTGTCCACTCAGAGCGCTTCCTTCTGCCCTTATGAGACTTCGCCAAGGAAGAAGAGTGTTCCCTAGCTCAGAAGCAAGAAAAGTAGAACCCATGCCACCACCTCCCCCATCTACTATGAACGAATAAAACAGGAAGCAGCCTTCATCCATAGGATCATAGGAAAATGAAGGAGAAATCCAACACTCGTGGAACTTATCAGACACACTTTGCTGATCTGGTTATTTAATGAGCTTGTATGACTATAGGATTGCAGAGAAAATTGGCTTATACGTAGAGGGAGTTGCTGAGTTCGAGCCTCTCATATGGACGTATGTCTGCTCCCTTCCCTGATAGGAGAGCAGGAAACTTTTATGCTTATCACTATCATTAGACTTGGGGCTCTACATCATCATGCCCTCCCTCTCCACACGCCTAAAATTTCCCTTTTCTTAAATAATTTTTCTGAAACATCCTCTTCCCTTTCAACTCAATAGGCTCCCACAAACCCACCACCATCCTCCCAGTCCTTGCTGTGGTGTCATCTTTGGCTCCACCGTCCACTTTGTCACTCACATCCATCATCAACTCTTGAGTCTTCCTTCAGGTGTTTCTTAGGCCTACAGCACCATCTGGAGCAGAGTCACATCATTGTATTTCCATGTGACCCCAAGTTTCCCAGGAGATGGTCTTCTCTTCATCCTTACCCTTTCAATCCTACTCACCATGCTCATTGGGGCCAGGTCAATCTTCCAGAAGCAACATTGTCTTTATGACATTCCCCTAAATACAAATCTACAGCTGCTTCTATGGCTTATTCATTCATTTAAAACATCCATTCACCCAATGTGTATTGCTATTAGGCCGTATGCTAGGTGCTGGGGGTAACGATAAACGAAGCTGCCTGTCCCTAACTGTGTAAGTTTGAATGAACGCCATACTCTTCTAAATGATTTTTAATACCTCACTAACTCTCAAATTGCCCTTTACTCTCATTGTAGAGTTCCTCCTTCACTTTTTTATTTTATATATTTATTTATTTAAGTTTTTGCCATAAGATGCACTCACTCACCAGAGAGAGACAGAGAAAGGGAAAGTGAGAAATCACGCCTCCCCCCTAGAAGCGGGGATAGCCACACAATCCCTTCTCCGTTTTCCTCTCAGGATTTCAGACACATACACACACACGCACGCACACACACACACACACACACACATACGCCCGACATGATTTTCACACCGCTGGGCCCAGGACTTGAACAGCAATTGTTTATGTGGGAGTCCAGCACCTTAACCATCATGCCACCTGCTGGCCCTCCTCCTTCATTTATTTTTATCCTTTGAATTTTGCTTATTGCAAAAGGACCAATTCAAAGTTTCTGTCCTCAAAACTTCTCTAAATAAACATCAGCTACCCTCCGTACACCATTCATTTGATTCCTATCTTCAACTTGTGATCGTTTAAAAATGCAGTAATCTTTTCATTTGTGCGAGACTTATGCCCACAGTTAGAAAGAAATATAAACTACCTTGTGGGAATTTGTCCTCCAGAATCTAGTTGGAAAAGTGTTTTATGCTATTTTTTAAATTAATTGATTGAGTACTTATAGAAATTAATCAGTCCTTGGCCTTTGGCTAAGATCAAGTATATATAGAAATTTACTATTCGGGACCAGCAGTTGGCATAATGGCTATGGTACTGGACTCCCATGTAGTCGACTGTGGTTCAAGTCCCAGACCCAGTGGCTTAAACTCACACCTGGCATATATGCGTGAATGCTTAAGATCCCAAGAGGAGAATGGAGGAGAAGAGATTGTGGCGTGGCCATCCACCCTGGGGAGTGATTTCTCACTTTCTGTCTCCCTGTCTCTCGGTCTTTCTGGCGAGCATGTGCTCTGTGGCAAAAACCTTTCCAAAAACTAAGAAAAAAAAAAAAGAAAGAAATGTACTATTCAAGAGATCTACTCTGTCTTTACTCAGGTAAAGTCATATATCAGGAAATTAGACTATTACTTTATTGTTTTCAACCTACTAAATCATCCAATTAAATTTCTGTTATTGTAACTTTACATTAAATTTTAGTAAGCAGATGTTTAATATCTATTCTCTACACTGAAAGACTATTTACCAACTCTATTCATAACACTGGAGCCATGCTTGAAGTCAGTGATTGATTGATTGTAATATTTCCCTATATGTCAACGGTTGGTTTTCTTGTCTAATTCTGTCATCATATTTTTACTTGCTCAAAAGCATATTTGTGTTTCTGCATCCATTGTGACCCAAATAGCCTGCCACCTCTTAGAGGGGACAAAACAACAACTGTGGTGGTGGGATGGATGGATTTTTTAGAGCGGGTAGATGAGTAGATGGGTGAATGAATGGGTTGGTAGATAGACACACAAAGGAATGAATGAGCCACAGGGAGCAGCAGAAATTTCCTCCAGCCTGGGGTGTTAGCAATGTCTTGATGGAACTTGATTTGAGCTGGGCCTGAAAGGCTAAGGATGATTTCAATGCATGAGATGATAACAACGGCAAGTCTAGGCAACATCTGAGCAAAACCTTAAGGGACTGGAAAGCTTTGACTAAAGTTGGCAAGAAACGGAGTGATGGAAAATAAGACTGATGATTAAAAATATGTTTGATATACTTCTGAGTCTACCAGAAGGGTTTTAAGCTTCATGAAGACACGCTGGTTCACGGCTGTATTTCTAGAGCTTCGCACAGAGGCTATCACACCGAAAGAATGGCGTAGAGAGCAATCCATGGAGGAAGGCTGGCTCCCGACCACGTCTGTGAAGTCATCTGCCATCAGCTTCGCCTGGCTCACTGCATTATGTCACGTGGACATTCTTGTCCTTCTTGCACATGACTCATCGCCTTCCCTACA
>NW_006160208.1:2230459-2238505 GCF_000334495.1 Tupaia belangeri chinensis | reverse complement strand
GAAAGGTCTCGCGGTGCTCCGTCCTCACTGACCTTTCCGCTCCTCCTTACGCATACCACCTTGAGACCTTTGCACTTGCCATTTATGCACATTCTCTGTTTGGAATATCCTTCCCACCTATTTTCATGAAACCTGATCCCTACCTCATTTAAATCTCTGCTCAAAATCTTTCACTTCCATGAGAGAGGTCACTGCCAGCCTATGTAGAGTGCCTCTCTCCTTCTTCCACTGCCAACCCCTAACCTCCAAATCACTACCTTATGCCATCAAATAGTTGTTTCTTTACTGTTGGCTGATTTCCCCCGCAATGTGCACACACACACACACACACACACACACACACACACACACTCACATCTCTTGCTAGGATGTAAATTCTCATTCTGAAGACCTCACAGGGTGATCAGGACTTCTGTTGTTTATTGTTCTTTTCCCTGAAGCTTAGAACAGTGCTTGGCACATAATTAACACACAATAAATATTTGTGGAATCAATAAATAAATCCCTTACCCTTTCAGGCCTTTTGTAATCACTCTCCAATTTGCCTATAAAGTAATGAAGTCCTAGAACTTGAAAAGTAGAATGGACAAAATGAGAATTGTTTTATCCAACCAAAGCATTTTAAAAATGAGAATAATGTGGCCCAGACGGTTAAAGATCAAGTTACAGGCTGAACTTCACAGCTAACTGTGGAAGAGCCACAGTTAGAAATTGGTCTCCCCAGGCCTCCTCCAGGCTCACCACCACTCACATCAGCCCCTGTCATTCATTATCCATAGAGGAATAAAAGTGAGCTTTTAATACGTAAACAGGACCTACCTCTGCTTAAAACTGGGTAGTGCCTTTCTAGCGCCCCATCCAGTCACCTGCCAAAGCCACCTCATCTGCCTTCTCTGCTCCTCTCACCTCCTGCTCCAGGCTGTTAATAGATCTAGACCTCTAGGGACCAGCAGTTAGCGTAATAGCTATGTCGCTGGGCTCCCACGTAGTCGACCGTGGTTCGAGTCCCGGACCTGGCAGCTTAAACTCACGCCGGGTGCGTGTGCGTGCGTGCCCAAGATCCCGAGAGGAGAACAGAGGAAAAGAGATTGCAGCGTGGCCATTCTCCGCCGGGGGGTGATCTCTCACTTTCTGTCTCTATGTCTCTCTCTGTCTTTCTGGTGAGTGCACACGCCCTATAGCAAAAACCTCTCCAAAAAAAAAATAGATCTAGACCTCTATGCAGGCTGTCCTGGTGCCTGCATGTATTGTTGTGTGCCTGGTGATTCTTACCCATTTATCCTCCAAACTTTAAGAGTGTACCCATGACAAGGCCTACCATTGCGATATCCCACCTATGTCCCCAAGAAATAATTTCCCTCACTCAAGTGAGGGACATCTAGCACCATTCATACACAATGTGGTGGGCAGTTGTCTTTTTTTTTTTTACTGTCCAGCATTCAACCCCCTTCCTATGGGGAGCAGCACACTGCACTGTCTGCACCTGGAGATACAAAGCGGAGAAGCCGTCTGTCTCTCTACCCCTGGCTGGCAGGTGCAGGAACAGGACTAACACCTGGCAACCAGATGCTATTGACTGGAATTCTTCCTCCTGACTAACATGACAGAGGTGAATGGGGACTGGGATTTCCTCACTGCGGCGGCTACAGCAGTAGTCAGCACCAGGACAGTTATTGAAGCTGGGATGATAGCGCCCGGCTAGGCTGTTTTTGTTCAAAAGTGGCTATGGAATTTCCTCCCCCTCAGCCCACGTGCCAGGTCAGATCCTGCCATCTCTGGAAGTCTCCAGTTGCCTTCTGGTGAATTCTGGGTCAACGTGAAACAGTCATAGTTGATTTCTGTTGCTTAAACCAAGAAGCCAGTGGTTTTATACTTACAACACCTCCTAGCCTGGTACTGACTGACGTAACAGGTACTCAGTACATGTGAGTTCTTGGTAAAGACAATATACTTGGAAAGGAGACAAACGGAATCAGACCAATTCACCTAAAGGTCAGATGACTCCCTAGGCAGGTGGTGCAGTTGGTAGCAAACCGAACTGCGCTCTGCAATGCTGCAAGCCACTTGGTCGACTGCAGTCAGATTCCCAAAGTGGGCTTGAAAACCCTCAGGTACATTCGGGTGTCCTCAGGGTCCCGATGAGCTGGAGAGCCAGGGACAGGGGATTGAGGAACAAGGAGAGCCGATCAGGGATGCCTTTCTCCTTCTCGCTCGTGCACACACATGTGCTCTCTATCATGGCCAAACAAACTAAAAAAAAATGAGTTGGACTAACCCTCGTGCTTTCCCCCCTTCCTGTGCAAATTATGGGGCATTAATGGCATATAATACCTCAGTAGGCATGACATCCAGGAGACAGAGGATTCAGAAAAGTCACAATTATTTGTGTCTTCAGCAATCTCCCCAGATTATTACCAAAAAGCCAGGCTCTTGGCAAAGCAGAAGCGTAGTACATTCGTGAAGACTGCTTGACTTGAACAGGAGACTGTGGGAGTAGAGGATTCCAAATGCTCTCAATAGTGAGTCCAAATAACCAGAAAACGGCATCTTGAGCTGCCTGCATTTTATGAGGACTATGCTATAAAATAACCTGATAGTATTTTTTTTCTTTTAAGAATTATTTATTTAATCTCATTTGTTATTATTATTATTAATTTGACCAGAGAGAGACAGAGAGAGAAAGGGAAAGACAGAAAGCAAGTCACCAGGCCTGGGCCTTGAACCACGGTGGGTCATGTGGAGTCCAGCACCTTAACCACCACTCCCTCTGCCAGCCCCCTGACAGTATTTTTTAAATACATAATTTTAGCCGCAATAGAAAACCAGCCCCCCAACACATCTTAATAACCTTAAGCTGTACACAGTACAATATTATAATTAATTTTATTCAGTCAGTGAGAACATTAATATTTGCCAGGTTGAACTAATTTCAAAATGTATTCAGGCCAAAGACACAGGAATATCCCTGATGGAGGCACTTGGCTTTGAACTGAACAGAGTCAAGGAAGAGAACGTATTTTTCACCGACATAGGTGGGTAGCAGACAAGACTTTGATGACATGGCTAAAACGCTGGAGAATCAATAATACCATGTCTTTTTCTTTTTCCTAAATTTTGTTTTAGGAGAGATTTTTGTTACAGGGTGTGTGTGTCACCAGAGAGACAGAGAGACTGGGGACTAGGGAGCCCTGCATAATACAAAGTTGAATAAGAAAGTGAGAAATCATCCCCTAAAGGGGATGGCCATGGTGTAATCCCTTCTCCTCCATTTTCCTCTCGGGATCTTGGGCACTCACACACATGTGCCTGGCATGAGTTTTAAGTCTCCAGGTGTGGGTCTCGAATCATGGTTGAATTTGTTGGGAGCCCAGCACAGTAGTCATCACGCCATCTGCTGGTCCCAATGCCATGTCTTTTTACCGAGACTTTACTAGGTAAAATATTTTGTGCTATTAGGAGAGAATGCCTTCTAGGACTAGATCAGTGTGTGGTCAGCACAGTGTAAGCTCTCTGAGGTCCAGTAGCATATTCTACTCTACATCTTTTAGGCCAGATATGTACACGCACGCATGCACACGCGCATGCCTGCCCACTGTGGCTAGCACATAGTTAAAGCTCAATAAATATTCTAAAGTGAATTCATAAAGACCTGAATTTACAATGAAACTCCAACCTGTCACTAACTATATGTGCCAAACTGTCAATGCAGTAATTTGAAAATGGTTGCCATGTACCTGGGAGGCTGGATATGGGAGTTAAAAGGAAGGATCTATTGTGTGGCAGGCCCCTATAACCTGCAGTGCTGGCTATCAACACATTCCAATTTTCAGGTGTGGAAATGGTGGCTCAGAGAAATTAGTCACATAACTAGTAAGAGGTAAACCCAGGCCTTGAACTAAGATCTTTATAACTACAACTCTAGTATTACTCCTTCTGGTCTACCAAGGATTCTTAACTAGGGGTCCTAGGAGATCCATAGAAAGCTTATGGGAAATATTTATGAGGTGACGATCTGTATCTTTTATCAGATTCTTAAAGTAGTCATGGCCTCCAAAAAGTCAAGATGTAGGCTTACGGCCTCATGCAGGCATCAGGCTAGTGCCTGTCTGGAACCATGGGGAGGGAGGAGTGGGAAGGAGAAGTTGAGGAAGGTTGTGTATTTCTTCACTTGCTCAGTTGAATCATCCTTCCAGGCTGATACACCAACTTTAGAAGATACTGGTGCCCTTTGTCCTGGGACACAGGTGACAGATGACTGGTCCAGCTCCTACCCACTCCCCATGGCATTTATAGACTCCTTCTCCCACCTAGAAAAACATTAAACACCTGTGTGTGTGTACTTGGATGTGCGCTGGGGGTGGGGTGGTACCAGGCCACAAGGACAGGGCCTGGGTTTGCAATGACTCTCTATTGAGCTTATGGTGATGTCACTGCTGTGATCTGAAAAGCAGAGAAAAATCAGTGGAGCTTGGACCGTAGGCACAGGGTAAGAAACAGTGACGGATGAATTAAATACCACATCTAATTTACTCTGGACTTGCAGGCCACAGGCCTTCCTGGTATAAGAGAAAGACTGAACATTCTGCTTTATTCCTTTAGGAGGTATGTAGAGAGTATTCACCGCTACCACCAGGGGCGGGACGAGGGAGTCCTGTGTAACACAAAGTTGAGGCGCTTTCTAGATGTGCACATGTTGCAAAAACAAGCCATGGCAATTCAAGGTGACAAGTCCTAGGGGAGCAGCACAACAAAGAGCTCCGACAGCACCCCCGGCAAAGAAAGATGATACCTCGTGGAATGAGGAGCAGTTCTGTCGGAGGTGGCATGTCAGTTTAATTAAACGAACACATATCAGGTGCCAGGCACTGTACTGGCTTAGGGGTGGAAGGTGTCTAGACGCAGAATATCTGCCATCAAAGAGCCCGAAGGCAAGTCTGGAAGCATAAAAATGACAATCTGCTACCACAAAGGCAGTATGTCTAAACAGAGGGCAGCACGGCTCTGGGAGCAACGGACAGCACGCCTGCGCAGCTGGGAAAGGCCGTGGTTAAGGGAGGCATTAGAGGAGACGTTAAAATGCGCCAGGTTTGGGGACCAGCAGTTAGCGAAATGGCTATGTTGCTGGACTCCCACGTGGTTGACCGCGGTTTGAGTCCCGGACCCGGTGGCTTAAACTCACGCTGGGCACATGTGCGTGCGTGCCCAAGATCTGAGGAGGAGAATGGAGGAGAAGGGATTGCGGCGTGGCCATGCCCCCTGGGGGGTGATTTCTCGCTTCCTGTCTCTCTGTCTCTCTCTGTCTGGCGAGTGCATGTGCCCTATAGCAAAAACCTCTCCAAAAAAAAGTGCCGGGTTTCAGGGGGAAAGAAGCACAGCTACGGAACTTTCCAAACAGAAGCAAAAAGAATAGCAGCATTTATAGAGCATTCACTAGGGGTTAAACATGGTATTGAGCCCTTTATAGACAGTATCTCCCAGAGCCCCCTCTGAGTAAGTGCTGTAACTATATTCTGTGGACTCTTAGTTGTGTGTGTGTGTGTGTGTGTGTGTGTGTGTGTGTTTCAAGCTTTAAGAGAGAGAGAGTAGACAGTGAGCGAGAAAGCAAGCCATTAGGTCTGGGACTCAAACCACGGTCCGCCATGTGGGAGTCCAGCGCCCTTAACCACCATGACACCTGCCGGCCCGTCCATTAAAAATGTTTTCATGACCTGTCCTCCCTTCTCCTCCTTGCAAGTCACTCCTGGTGTCTGCTTTTGGTGTTCCTGTGTCTATGCTTTATTTAATAAGAAAGTCGAGGGCATGGGCTGGCAGGCCTTATGATGATACCCTTCTCTGCTAGTTATTATTTCTGTTTTGCAAAGGATGAAAGGGGGCTTAATGCAAATGTGCCCGAGCCCAAAGCCTGTGTTCTTAACCGCCGTGCAGCTCTGCCTCTCATCAAAGTCTCTGTCTGACAGTCACAAGACAACCCCATAAACTGTGAATATTTTTGAAATAATTAAGGAGAAAATTTTTCTTTTCTTTTTTAAGTGTTGGTGCTGAAAAGCACCTAAGAGATTATTTCTCCCAGTCCCCTTATTTTCATCGGGTTAATCTGAGGTTCTTCCTCTTTTTTTTTTTTTGTTTTGGAGAGGTTTTTATTACAGGATGTGTGCACTTGCCAGAAAGACAGAGAGACAGAAAGCAAGAAATCACTCCCCGGGGGGGATGGCCATGCTGCAATCCCTTCTCCTCTCGGGATCTTGGGCATGCACGCACACATGCCCAGCGTGAGTTTAAGCCACCAGGTTCAGGACTTGAACCGTGGTCAACTACGTGGGAGTCCAGCGACATAGCCACTATGCCAACTTCTGGTCCCTAATCTGAGGTTTTAAGTAGCAATGCTGCTTCCCAACTCAGATCTGATTCTAGATTGTATGATTTCTCACTCTGCCCAGGGACAAACACCCAGTTTGACACCAAAAGTGTCTGAAAGGAGGAAGGGATAAGGTAAGATGAGCACTGAGGACTGTCTTGTCATGGACTGAATTTGGGCCCCCTGACTCAAGTTCCTGCGTTCAAGTGCCTCAGCACGCGGCTTCATTTGGACCCAGGGTCTTTACAGAGATAATTGCCTTAAAATGAGGTCATTACAGTGGGCCCTAACCCAATGACTGTCATTCTCATAAAATGGGGAAATGAGGACACACAGAGGGAAGATAACGTGAGAAGACATCGGGAGAAGACAGCCACTTGCCAGCCACCAGAGAGGCCTGGAGGATCCCTCCCTTCCAGCTCTCAGAGGGAAGAACCTCGCCACACCCAGTCCCATACATCTGTCTAGTCCCCCAGATCCGCAGGACAATCCGCCCCTGCTGTGGAAGTCACCTTGTTTGGGTTACTTTGTTCCAGCAGCCTGGAAAACGAATTCCCCACAGAACTTGGGAAGTGCCCTAGGAAGCATAGGGCTGAACGACTGGTTGGAGAAGTAAGAGGAAAAAGAGGTTAAAATGATGAAATCGTGGGTGGGGAGAAAGAGACCTGAACAGAGAAACCAAGGATTAGCCAAGTGGAGACCTATAAAAATGAACACGGAGTGCAATTTTCTTCGACGTTTATTTCTTTCTAACGAAAGAGAGAAAGAGAGAAGAAGAGAGACACACCGCCCACCACCACCAAGCAGGGTCCTCACACTGTGATACACCCCCAATCCTGCCCACTCTGATGGCTCTGGGAGGTCTAAACAGTCCAATTCTGGATCCCCTTGGAGATTGGTATCTTCTAGATCTAGATTCTCCTGTTTAAAAACATAATGGAGCCAGGCAGTAGTGCAGTGGTAATGCAGCAGACCCTGGTGGACCTACGCGGGAAAGGTGCTGAGCTCCCGGGACCTCCCAGAGCGGTCTGAGTGGGCAGGATTGGGGGTGTATCGCACTGTAACCAGGACCTTGGTGGGTAGACGCCAGCGGACTCGGGAAGGCTCGAGCGCTAAGAGGAAGAGTAACATTTTGGGATATGAACCTGAAAGCAAGTGGATTTGCCTCTGAGAGCCCCCAAACGGTAACGTCAAGGATGCGGAACCCCTCAAGCCTGCAAAGCCAAGGCGAGCAGGGTGGTCAGGCCTCCAAACTCTCAGGTGAACCCCGCAAGGTCTAGCCAGCTCGCTGCTCCTAACTGGTATCTAGCCAGGTCGCACTTGTCCAGGGTTGCTTCATGCCCAGGGCACTGCACAAGTCCAAGACAAGAAAGAGGCTTCCTGTCTAGGGACTGTGGCGAAGTTCGCGTCGGGACCGTGGTGAAATCGGGCTATAGGGGGTCGCGCGTATGGGTGTCAAAGAACACGGGAAAGGGAAACCCTTTTCCACCAGGGCCCTCCCAGGAGAAGCCCCAGGTCACGACGGTGAGGGTGGAAGACACCTCCAGACCCCACCGCACCAGAGTCCGTAGGGCTCGCGGGGCTTTGGGCTGAGGCACTACCATTTGCCCTTTGCCCCACCTCGGATTCGTTATGAAATGCTAGGACAGTTCTGGAGACTCTAGAGGGGCTCCCTGGGCGCCACGCGCCAG
>NW_006160208.1:2230077-2230351 GCF_000334495.1 Tupaia belangeri chinensis | reverse complement strand
AGGTGAGTGGGCCTGCCGCGCCGACCCACATCTGCTCCCGCCACGGTGTCGGGTCCCTGCGGAGGCGCAGGGTTGAGTTGCCCTGCTGGACAGAGCCCGGGAGGCGGCCGCCGCGGCGGAGGCGCCTGAGCCAACCCTCGGCTCCAGGGCACGTTCCGCTTTTCCGGCCTCTTCTCTGCGGCCCTGCTCCCCTCAGCAGCGGGAGGCCTCCAGGCCGTGTGAACCGCCGCGGCTTCCTGCGCTTGAGCCCGGGATGCCGGTCGCCGCTTCCTGC
>NW_006160208.1:2188165-2230026 GCF_000334495.1 Tupaia belangeri chinensis | reverse complement strand
GTCGCCGCTTCCGGCGGGCGGCGCGGGCGCAGGCTGGAGCTCGTCGGGGTCTGGGTGACGTGCGCCACGGGACTGGCTCCCGATTTGTGCAGCCGCTGGGGCCAGCGCCGCCAGGCAACCCGACGCGGAGCTTCAGATGCGAAGGGCAGGTCCTGCCTGGCCGGCGACAGCGGCCTCTCGGCCAGCGGCATCCTTCATGCCCCAGAGGCCGGGGTTGGAGGCGCGCTCAGACAGCGGGTGGCGCCGGACAGTGCGAGGTGATCGTGGCCTCTGTGCGCAGCGCTTGCAGCAGGGTCCAAGGCGGCTTCTGAAGCCAGTTGTCATGTGGAAGTTCTCGCGGTGTCTCCAGAGGAGTACCCATAGCCGCTGCACAGCCGTGGTGGGGTCATTGATTTAAGGAGCGCTGGCATTTTTTGAAATTGGAAAGCAAAAATGTTATCTATCACCTTGCAGCGTAGACGGAGAGTGGTGGTGGATGACTTGAATGAACACGTGGATGCGAATGCAGAGACAGACGCTCCAGTTAATCCGTGTCTGTCAGTGTTTGCAACCTCCCGCCCCACTCCGCTCAATTTCAAGGTTATAAAATAGCTTAACAAGAATGAGTAGCATAAAAGTGCTTTTAGGGTGCTCTGATTAACACCTTTCAGATGCTTCTTGGTGCAGGAATATCTTGTACCCCTGCTATCAATTCCCGTTCTTTTATTGACCTTTGATTTGCACGAGAAACACTGGTTAAATCTCATAGTTTCTGACACATATTTCACAATTTATAGTGATTATCCCAGTGAAAACACTGTTGGCTTAACACAAGGGGGAAAAATATCAATCAGAAACTTCTGGCTGATTCTGTTTTGTTTTCAGGCTGATGGGCAGGTTAGATTGGCTAAGACTTTGAGCTGAGGGTCAAGAGCCTTGAGGTGGAGCTTTGTAAGGAACCGTTGTTTGCCGTCAGTTCCGAGGTAGACAGCGGGTGTGATACAGTGGAAACCCAACAGGTCCCGCTCTCCTCTTGGAAGACGGTCCTTCTTGTTCTGACTGGATTGGTTAAATGTCTTTCTAGTCAAACATGATTTTGTGTGTGACCAAAGGACATTTTTAAAAGCAGCACTCTCTCCATGTAGGCATATTAGACTCTGTGTCCTGAATTTACTGTAAATAGAGAAGACTTAAAAAAAATTACCCTTCCTCCACCAACTATAAGCATTTTAACATATTTCCTTCCTGTCTCTGTTACTCATATTTTGGCAGTATTTTTATTACTGTTGCAGGCAGCCTGATTAAAAATAAACCTCTGGGCTTTTAAATGTTTGACATTTTAGAGGTGGAGCTATATGACAAATGCAGGTGGGGACAAGTATCTATACCGTACAGCGACTTTTCATAGCTCCCGCTTTGTTTTTGAGTGAAGTTCGGGATCACTGAAAGTGTGTGAGATGGGGGTCTAGGTTTGTTCCGTCTTTAATTCTGAGGTCGCTATCTTGTGGAAAATGGTTGTGCATTTGGGGGAAGGGCTCGGGAACAGTTCAGCTTGTCTTGTAGGCACAGCCGGGGGTTTCTCCCCCTCTCAAGCTTCCAGTTTCACTTTTCTGTAAAGAGCAGAACTATAGGAATATTAGTAATTACTAGCTGTTTAGACTCAGCTTAAGGGAGTAGTTTTCAAGGTAAGTTGAATTTAGTATGCAAGATTGCCATTTAAAACAGGTGTCCATTTTTCCTGTGTGTTTGGTGTCAGTTATAATCAAACCATGTTGAGTTAGGGTATATATATATATATATATATATACCCTAATATATATATATATATATTAGTAATCTTTTATAGTCAGTCTTGTTTGGGTGATGCAGCGGGTAAGGCTTCTGTGCTACAAAATAGAAAGGGGTTCCCTTTAAGAAGCTCAAAGCTGTTGATATACATAAGCCTCTTTTTAAGCCTTACTCTCCCCAAGCAGTGGCGAGTCAGCTGGCAGATTAAGGTGCTAGGAATTTTTCTGAAGGTTGATGATCACCTTGGTAGTCAGGCAGACACTTTTGGGTCATAAACTACCTAAGACACTCATGTGCGGAGAAGTCTCAGTGAACAGACCTCAGTGATTGGAAGCTGTGAACAATTGAGTTTGACACCGCCCCTCCAATTTACAGAGGGGTGTGTGCTCAGTGCTAGAGAGTGAGAAATTGAAACCTCCCTCCCCCTACAGCCACCACCATGCCCACACCACAATCCCTTTTCCTCTATTTCTCCCTCTGTGGGATTTCGGGCTCATACACCACATGCAGCTTGCTTCTTGGGCCTCAGGGTCTAGGATTTAAAGTGCACATTCCACCATGTGGGATCTAGCCACTTTAACAAGCTGGTATTTCAAGGAGCTTCTTAGAACTTCTAAAGAAGCACAAGTAGTGGGACCAGCAGTTAGCGTAATGGCTATGTTACTGGACTCCCATGTAGTCGACCGCGGTTCACATCCCAGACCCTGTGGCTTAAAATATTCTGGGTGGCGGTTGCCACCTGGCAATCTGCCCACCCCACAACCTTTTTGGGTATACTTTCTTTCTTTCCTTTCCTTTCTTCCTATTAAATCTTCCTTTTTACCTACAAAAAAAAAAAAAAAAAAAAAAAAAAAAAATCGGGGCCGGGTTGGTGTGGTGTCAACATCCAGTGTGCGTGTCCAAGATCCCGAGAGGAGAATGGAGGAGAAGGGATTACGGCATGGCCATCCCCCCTGGGGGGTGATTTCTCGCTTTCTGTGTCTCTGTCTCTTTCTGTCTGTCTGGTGAGCACACACGCCCTATAGCAAAAACCTCTCAAAAAAAAAAAAAAAAAGAAAGAAAAAAAGGAAGAAAGAAACACAGTAGCTAAGTGTTATGAACTAGAAGAGAGAGGCGTTTTACCAGTGTTTATGACAGCAACTCTGAGATGATCATTTTCCATATGAGGCCACAAACTAACTCTTTAGAAACATTGGTTTGTGTAAGCCTGGGGTGTACATGAACAGTGGCAAGAGAATACACTCACACAATCTGAGTTATAGTGATCAGTTACATATAATCTGCTTTTTACAAGGTATTGCTTGTGTTGGAGATAATGCAGTATTCAGTCACTCATAATCTTTGAGAAACCAAGAGGAGAAGATGAAGTAAAAAACCTTTCTCCAAATGTGGCTGGCAGCACAAGTCTGTATTCCTGTAGTCTTGCTCTCCCCAGAACAGCAAAACTGGAGGGATGAAAGAAGGAGAAATCTCTAGGGATGTCACCTTTGGACAAAAAACTTGCAAGGAGGTGATTGAAGGCTCTGCTCTCCTGGGCCGTGTACAGCTGGGGACGTCTCGTGCTGTCTGTTTCGGAGAATGCATTGGTCTGGAGCAAATGTCTTGTCTCTTAAACTTGCTTTCCATGTGAATTTGCTTTCCATATTGCTGTATGTTTTTAAAAGGAGATTTGGGCCAGCCTGAGGTGTGGTCTTTGGAGCGGCTGGATCCCACTTGGCTGACCATGAGGTTTCAGTCCCGGACCTAGTAGCCTAAATATCATGCTACGCACTTGTGCCCAAAATCTCAAAAGGCGGAAGAAATGGAGGAGAAGGGAATGAAGTGTGATGTTTTCCGATGGGGAGGAGTGCTTTCTCTCTCTCTCTTTCATTGCCCTCTGACAAATAAATGAGCTTTGAAAATGACTGTATTACATGTTGCATAGAATGTACCAAAATGTATTCCCTTTCTCCCTATTATTGGATATTTAAGAACAACTGTTTATTTCAGTAGTTTCTTTCTCTCTTTCTTTCTTTTTCTTTCTTTCTTTGTTTCTTTCTTTCTTTCTTTTTTTAGGGAGATTTTTGGTATAGAGTATATACATTTGCCAGAGAGACAGAAAGTGAGAAATCACCCCCCCAGGGGGTGGCCACGCTGCAATCCCTTTTCCTCTGTTCTCTCAGGATCTTGGACACACGCGCACATGTGCCCAGCATGAGTTTTAAGCCACTGCTGGGACTTGGACATGGTTGGCTACTGGGAGTCCAGAGATGTAACCATTATGCCATCTGTTGGTCCCTACCATGCTTTCTTATCTAATTCGATGTGCCCCCCCCCTTTTTTTCCTAATATTAATGTGTTAAAACTCTGGAAACTGTCAATTTGAAAATTGTTTTTATTTTATTTTAATTAATTAACTTTTTTGAATGATTTTGCTATAGGGTGTGTATGCTCCCCAGACACACACACACACACAAATACACACACACACACAGAGAAAGCGAGAAATTACCCCACAAAGGGGATGGTCACTCCACAATCCCTTTTCCTCTCTTCTCCCCTAGGGATTTTGGGCACATACACACCTGGCATGAGTTTCAAGCCACCAGATCTGGGACTCAAACGATGGTCAACCACATGGGAGTCCAGTGCGCCATCCACTACACCACCTGCCAGCCCTATTTTTATTAATGAATGGGTCTCAATGGACTTTTGGGCTCATATATTCTAGTCAAACACTGTTGAAGTAAGGATTTCATGATTTGGGAAGATAAATTGAAAGGGGCCATGGCATCGAGGAGGAAGCATGGGTCGTCTTTGAGACCATGCCTTCATTCTGGGAGGGACTTCTGGTAAATGTACCACCTGTCGATTTGCACAGTTTTGGCTGATGTAGGAATTGGCACTTTCCTCTTAGGTTTGCTATGGAACTACTGTCCCCATATGTAAGGCCAAAGTACCCTGAAAATCGTTTAATCTTTTACGAGTCAAGAGAAAGGTGCTTCAGGAGTAGTTTCTTCCTCAAGGCTCAGCTGTCAACTTGTAAGCAAGACCATGGTGTCCACACCCTGCACACAGCCAGGCTAGGGACAGGGTAGGTGGCCACAGTGCAAAGCACTGTTCTCAGTGCCTCATAAGTCGTCACTCAGTTAATTCCCCCAACAACTCTGCAAGATAGGTCCCACCATTATCCACCTGTTACAGAGAGAGAGACAGGTGCAGAGATGAATTTGCCCATACCTGGATTCGAACCTAGGTACCTGAGTACTGTGTGCTCGACTCCACTGTCCCTGCAGAACTAGAAGGTTCAGTCCATGAGGGCCTGAAGAGTTCCAGGTTGTTCAGCTGGTGACAAGACAGGACATGTCTTGGTCCCTGCTCCCGTGCCATGGCTTTTTGGTTTTCCCCCATCTCACAGTCTGCCTTGAATTGTCCCTTCATGCCACCACAGTGCCGGAAGAGACAACACACTTCTATTCCTCGTAGTTCAGTGAATGATAAGATCCCTTGTTACATAGCTGTGACTTTCTAGAGAATTAGAAAGTTAACAACCTGGGGTCAGCAGGTGGTGTAGTGGTTAAGGCGCTGGACTCCCGCATGGCTGACCACAGTTCGAGTCCTGGAGCCGGCGACTTGAAACTCACATTGGACATGTGTGTTGCGTGCCCAAAATCCCAAGAGGAGAACGGAGGAGAAGGGATTGAAGTGTGGCCATCCTCCCTGGGTGGTGATCTCTCACTTTCTCTCTTGGGTGAGTACACACAACCTATAGCAAAAATGTCTTAAAAAGAAAGAAAGAAAGTTAGGTTTGCTTGCCCTGGAAGTTGGTCTTCTGAGATTGGAGAATAGTCATGATGCATGGCGGTGCCTAAGTGTGCAGGGGGAGGAGCCTATTCCCGGTGGGAGCAGGGAGCCAGCTCAGCAAAGATGCTGGAGAAGGCCCTCTCATGTAGTAGATCGCCCTGGCACACAGGGCTGCTTCCGGCTGTGTATCGTGGGGTCCTTCGACTAGAAGCAGAGCTTCCCTGCATGTTCTATTGATATTTCCCACCAAAAACTTTTACTAGACAATGAATAGAATCATGAATTTTGAGAGTCTGAAGCCACAGTAGAATCACCTAGTGGTTAGGGGCCTTTTTTTCTCAGTGACATTTTAGGCAAGAGATGTGAAATAAATAAAAGCAGGGGCTTCCATGGTTGGAGCGTCGGGTGAGTCCGGATCAGAATCCAGATCTCTGTCCTGCTTGCTGCCTCTGAGGTGCCTCAGAGCAACCATGGCCTCCCGAGAACACTGCAAGAGCCTGACTCACTCATTTTTACTGATGCAGTAACTGTCGTGCAGGAAGATGGGGTGACTTAGCCAAGGTTACACAATCCGCCCTCCCCTCTGGCCCTGACACACACGTAGACTTTGTTCCTGGGCCCTGGGCCTGTTCAAGGAACGGCTGGACTTTGGTGTTATCCTCTATTTACACCCGGCAGTCTAGTCCATCAGTGGATTCTGCTTATTCTGAGCTGCTCTTCGGATCTGCTCCTCCGAACAGACACCCATGCCTTTCATTCTCGGCATCACCACCCGAATCCAGAGTCTGCCATGTCTAATTCAGACAGCTGAAGCCCTTAGTTAGAAACAGGTGACAACAGAGGCATGGGGATGATCACTGTCCAGTGCAGCCCTGCCTCTGTCCACCGAGTGCCTTTCACATGGGTGCATCTTGCTTCCTCAAATAGGCATGCCATGCTCTAGTCCCTGGGCGTGCGGGAGACCTAGTCATTGTCATTTCTGTGTTTTCAGCAGCATTTTACACAGGCTAGTAAGATGAGATGTTACCTAATGATTGACTGAGATCAGGAGACGTTCAGATGATCTCATGTCTTGTAGAAGAGGTCTAGGTTGATCTGTGTCAGGTTTGTGCAAAGCTTAGATCCTATCGCTACGATCGAAGTATTGACAGTCTCTGGAGCAGATCCTGAGCTTTCCTGGTGTGGACTGAATGTTGAGAAGTGCATCCGAGGGGTGGCTTCCAGAGCAGTTTCAGTTGGTGAGAGAAGCAGGTGGCTGCAGGCTTTGTGGGCTGCGGGACAGGAGATTAGTCTCAAGTTCTTGCTAATCTTACGTAAGTGTACTACAGCCCGCCTTTACCTGGTATTTCTACTTTAAAATCATACGTGGCTTTATTTCCTTGCCACTAGTGACACAGTCAAGCAGCTCTTTGTTCCTTCTGTAGGACAATTGCTCACATTGTGCCTCACACAAGCTTCTGAGGGATCCCAGAAGGTGGACCTGGCAGGGGCCTTGTCAAGCAGTCCAACCAGGCACCTCGTGGAGGACAGAACAGAGGTCCACGGTTTTGGCTGAGCAGCCCAGAGTCACAGATTAGCCCTGACGCAGTGCCGCCCTGTTTTCCTCTCCTGGTAAGAGTTGGAGATAAGCTTTACAGATGCCGAGACCTTTTTGGGGTTCGGGCAGTGTGAAGATCCATGACCCTTGGGGTAGCTGCTATGGCTACGGAGTCGCCTGGAGAGGCCGCCTCTGATAAGGCCAGCCCTTGAGCCTGGCCTGGCCCATGGCCTTGGCTCTCCTTCATGCAGAAAGCAGACCCAGTCCACGTGGCCTGGGGACTGTCCCTAGCAGTGCTTCCTTCCCTCTCTGGTCTTTGTCTCTCTCCTCGATGTTACCCTCTCTTTTCACAGCCTGCGGCAGGCACGGCCCTCTACCTCCCAGGGTGGCAAGCTTTACAGGGTGCTTCGGTTAGCGACTTTACTTACTGTCGCCACAAGGGAGCTGATGGAGACTCAGCCAGGCAGTGCCACCAGAGAAAGGGCAGGAAGTGCTCAAGAGATTGAGGGGTAGTCCCCAAAACGGGTGTGTGCACCCTGGCGTAGGGCAGGCCTGGACCCTGCATTAGGGTGCACAACGGAAATACTAGAACTTCTAGAGATACTCCCTGTTCTGCTTTCTTTTAAAATTCATGTGTGTGTGTGTTTTACGATGCTCAGAAACTTGTACAGTGTACATGTATATTTAGGTGGAAGATGCTAAATCTGAAAGTCTGAGATGTTCCAAAATCTGAAACATTTTGAGCATCCGGAGATGTCACACCTGGCCTGATGGGCAAGGTCACAGTCAGAATGCTGCAGTATTAAAATCTTGTACCCCTCAGTCATGTGTTTATACAACATAAATGAATTTTGTGTTTAGAATTGGGTCCCCTCCCCAAGAGAGCACCTTAGGTATATGCAGGTATTCAAAATCCAAAAACATCTGAAATCTGAAACACTTTTTGGTCCCTAGCATTTCAGGTAAGTATCCTCAGCCTGTATTTCGTAAATAAAAGTGTTTATGTATTAGGGATGTGTTTATGTATTACTGGTTGGGATGCAGTATTAGACATTCAGAGAGCCAGAACATTGACCCCTTCTCTACCAATGGTATGGCAAGAGGCCTCTGCATGCCATTTTTAAACAGGAGAGGGCTCAGTTTATCAGTGAAAGGGAAATACACACTGCTCTCTGAAACTCGGTCGTGAGTCATGTCAGAATTGGTCTCTGACTTCAGGAGAGTCAAATTAAGTCCAGAGTATGTTTCACTTTTGGTCCCCAAACTTGACAGTATGAAAGCCTCATTTGGATAGGTTCATTCGTTCTCTCTCTCTCTCTCTATCTTATTTATTCACTTTTGCCAAAGGGCACATGTGCTCGCTGGAGAGACAGTCAGAGACAGGGAGAAGCAGTAGAACACCCACCATGGGGCATGGTCTCTCCTCAGTTCTTTCTCCTTCCATTTCTCCCTCCTTTGGGGATCTTTTTTTTCGCTATAGGGCATGTGAGAGGTTTTTCGCTATAGGGCATGTGCGCTCGCCAGACAGACAGAGAGAGACAGAGAGACAGAAAGCGAGAAATCACCCCCCAGGGGGGATGGTCATGCCGCAATCCCTTCTCCTCCATTCTCCTCTCAGGATCTTGGGCACACACGCACACGTGCCCGGTTTGAGTTTTAAGCCACTGGGTCCGGGACACGAACTGCGGTCGACTACGTGGGAGTTCAGCGACATAGCCATTACGCTAACTGCTGGTTCCCCCTCCTTTGGGGATCTTGAGCATGTACCCACACAAGCGTGTTTCTCAAGCCACTGGGTCTGGGACTCACACTGCAGAATTGGTCATGTGGGATCAGCCACACTAACCACCTGCCCTTTCTCTTTGATTCATTGCCGTGTCCCCTGAAGCTAAAGCTGTGCTTGGCATATAGTGGCTACTCAATATTTGAGATATAGGGGTCTTTTTCTTGCATGACCATTAAATATTATGACAGGTTGAGCACTTAGAGTCAATATTTTAGTTGTCTTCCTTTATGTAAATCTTTGGGCAATTGGCAGAAAGTTTTATGTGCCAGTGTTTTACTGTCCCGCAAGTGACTTCCCAAAACTATTGAATCATAGGATTGTTTGGGCCTTAGAAGTGTCACCCAAATGATACCATGTTTGGGATTTGCTTTAGATTCAGGTTTTAAAAGAGAATTTATTTAATTTTATTTATTATTACTATTATCAGTTTCAAAATTTTCTATAGGGCCCATGCACTCACCAGAGACAGAAAGAGAGAGAGAGTGAGAAAGCAAGCTGCCAGGTCCAGGACTCGAACTGTGGTCAGCCATGTGGGAATCCAGTGCCCTAACCATCACGCCACCTGCTGGCCGCTAGAATCAGTTCTTTCTAAGGAGTATAGTGAAAGAATGAAATGAGCAAAATGTTCCTCACTCTTGAAGCAGAAGCCGAGGGTGGGGAAATAGGTACATAGTTTTATTATACAATTTTGTTTCTTGTTGAGTAGATTTTGAAATTGTCATAATAAAAATGAAAACAAAACATAAGGGAACTTAGAGACTCAAACCTAGTTTCAATGATTCCAAACAGGTAACTGCCAAACTGGAAAATCTCTTTTTCCCTGTCTTTACATACTTACTGGGCGTGCGCCCACAATGATCTCCAGCTTACTGGATTAGCTGGTGTTTCGCTTCCCCAGGGCCTCGCCTTTTCGTACAGTTAACCGAACCCTGTGTAATTGTAGCTCCTGTCTCGTGCTTGTCACCAGTTCCTCCCCTAGCCCTCTCTGTACAGCGAGCTCAGTCGCAGCTCACCTTTTATCTATTTTACGTGTTGATTTCTCTGGCACCGTGAGGTCTTCCACCAGAACACTGTGTCCCATGTCCTCAAAGGCTCGGTCCAGTCTTGGGGAACCTCACAGCACAGAAATATTTTGTAAACGCCACCTGTCTCTACTCTTTAAAGCAACAGCAGTTACCTGTTGGACTCTGTGAAGACGCAGGAGTGGGTTTCTCCCGTCTGGTGAGTGGCTGGCCTTCTTGTCTGGCCAGAGGACTTAGTAAGGTCTGTCTTCTGCTTGCTCCTGTTCTGCAAAGCCATTTCTCTAGTTTATCGGTCACTCCGAACCCTTGATCTATTTTAAGAGGTGTAAGTAACTCTACCCAACCTGTGTCCTCTTTAGCCTTCTTATCCAGGTCACTGATATTTGCTAGCTGTGACCTCTGTGAGTCATGGGCAGTGTGGACCGGCTGAGGACAAGGACTGCGTCTTGCTCTCCTGCCACTCTCGCACCCGCCCTAACCCTGGCAGGAACCTGGCAGGCTCCATCAGCTAAGCACCGTGGGTACGAGCATGCCTCCTGCCACCAGCTGGGACGCAGCCTGTTGACAGTACTGCTGTCATGGGAGACGCAGTCCCTGGCCTCTGCTTTCTGCCACCAGTCCTCAGCCTGCTTGCTGGGCCTGCCCCGGCCCCTTGGCCCCCACGCCTCCCCGGCTTTCACGTGCTTCCCCACCTCCACTGCTTCTGCCTATTTAGATCTGGCCTGGTTCCACCCTGGCTCTTCGGCCAGCCTCCCTGCAGTCTCCAGCCTATACATGGTGTTTCTTCCTCCTCCAGATGCCCTCAGCACCAGGCCCCTCCGCTTGCTCCTCCCTGGTTACCTCGGTCTGTCTGCTGCCATTCAGTTAACTCTTGCAGGTGCCTGTGTCTACACTGATGCCCGACACCTGTATTCTCTACGATGGTAGCACTGTAAGTGCTTTGTCCTCATGGTGAGGGCCTTCTGTCTGCAAAAGATTAAGAGTTTTTCATCCCTCTGAGGTTTTCAGAGTACTACTTGTTTGTCTGTTAGTAAGACTCTTCTTCAGAGGGACATGTTTATGGAAGTGGCTCCCACAGCTGGCCAGTGGCTGAGGGAAGGCCCAGCCCAGGCAGCCAGGGCCTCCACAGCATTTCTGGGAGGGGCTTACATCCCATCTGTCACTCTGTTGTGAAGAGAGGTTGCTACCCTAAATCCTGTGAGGAGCACATGGGAAGTGCACAAATGCAAGAGGAAATTACTGGTCTGACCCCGTTTTACCTTCTTTATCTTGAGAAATTAATACAGTTAATGGTTAACATGGCAAATTTGTGTTATTCCACAATAAACAAACAAAAAAACAGCAAAGTAGAAAGACTAATAAATTAATAATAAATAAAAATAGCCATGGGGTGATGTGGTGGTTAAGGCACTGGATTCCCACATGGCTGACTATGATTCGAGTCCTAGACACCGTGGCTTGCTTTCTCATTTTCCCCTCCTTTCCACCTCTCTCTCTCTCTTTGGTGGGCACATGTGCAAACTTAAGGTAATAATAACAATAAAGTAAATTAATTAAATGGCCATAGGTTGAGAGTATGAATCTATTTAATGATAGAGTGCAAATGCATAAGAGAAAGAAGTACCCTCAACTCTAACCTTCCTCATAATATAATCCCCTTTTCCTAGTCCTCTAGACCCTCAGGATCCTGTGTTTGCAGGCTGACTTTTTTTTTTTCCTTTTTATTTTTTGGAGAGGTTTTTGCTATAGGATGCGTGCACTCACCAGAAAGTCAGAGAGAGACAGAGAGACAGCGAGACAAAAAGCAAGAAATCACCCTCCAGGGGGAATGGCCACGCTGCAATCCCTTCTTGTCCATTCTCCTCTCAGGATCTTGAGCACGCATGTACACACGCCTGGCATGAGTTTAAGCCATCAGCTCCAGGATTCAAACCACAGTCAACTACATGGGAGTCCAATGACATAACTATTATGCCACTTGCTGGCCCTGTGACGGTCAATTTTTAACATGGACTATTTTCTTTTTTTTTTCGTTTGTTATAGTGTGTATGCACTGGAGAGAGGGGACAAGGAGAGTGAGAAAGCACCCGCCAGCAGAGATGGCCATGCTGCAATCCCTTCTCCTCCATTCACCTCTCAGGATTTGGGGCTTGCGCACACACACCTGGTGTATTTTTCAAGTTGCCAGGTCTGAGACTGGAATCATGCTGTTGGCCTTGAGAGATCCAGCTGCCTTAACCTCTGCGCCACCTGCTGGCCTCAACATTTGACTGTGTCCTTCAAATGCTGTTGTTACCCAGGATCGTGGGTATAGACAGAATCCTGACTTTAGGCCTGATTGCCTGACCAGCTCTTACCTTCTCTTACATAGTCTTCGGGAAGCTATCGTGGTGTTTATGATGGAAGGGAGTAGTTCTTCTTCTTCCCTCCTTTTGTTCTTTTCTTTTTTTTTTAAGTTTATTTCTTTCCTGAAAGTGAGAAACAGAGAAAGAGAGAGAGTGACAAGTACCCTCAACAGCACCCCATGCCGCAATCCTTTCCTAGGCTTCCTGTCCAGCCAGGGTCATGGGTACACAGGCCCGGTGTGTATAGTTATCCTGGGAACCAAACTCACAGCCTCCCATGTAGATCCAGCTTTGCTTGAGCAGTGGCATGGAATCACCCCCCCACACACACAGACACAACACACATATGCAGGCACACCCGTACACACACATTCCTTTCTTTATCCCCTCTGAAGCCCACATAGGCAGAGGAGCTGGCTCGAGCTTTTGCAGCTCATCAGAGGCACAGCCAGTATCTGGAATGTGATCTTCTACATCCAATCTGGGATTCTTTCCATGCTTCAGTTCTGTTTACTTCCATGGTCCGGAAGATACCAGTTTTGTGCAAAGCACCTGAGAGGACCCCAAGACTAGGTATCTTCTCTGCATGTAGTTTCTCAAGTAGATGGGTCTTACTCCTCATCCTAAGCCTTCTGTAGAGAAGAATTCCTGCCTCGCTTGGGTCCAGCTCTGTCTATTGTCAAAGGACGTTTGATCCTCTTTCCTGTTAAGTGGGTCTTCCCTTTTTTTGATGAAGCCTCTTTCTTTTCAGTGTTTGCTTTATGGTTCATCCCACTCCAGTAAGGTAGACTTCTTCTCAATTACTTCCAGTAAGGTCCTCTTCTTCTGAATTACATTAGTGCCAAAAGAAATTTTATTTCCTTCTCTAGCTGTTGTATAATAACAGGCTCTGCTTGTCTTGCCTAATACCCTCAGACCACAATGTCGTGTTCTTCAGCATTCAGTCCCATGGCCGTAATTAAGGCTCTTCATTGTGCCGAATGTCAGCTGAAATAACATGCCTTGTTAGATCCAGTTTATGAGTGGGAAGCTTGAGGTACAGAAGCTTCCTCTGTCTTGCTTCTTGCAGAAGAGTTGGGTCTGCCTAGCAGACAGGTCTTCTTGTCTTCATAAGCTGAAGCAAGCTGATTGACTGTGGCTGCCTGTTCCCACCAAGCCCACTCCCTTCTCTCACTCTTATCAGTGAACTTTCTTGCCCCATCGTGGCATCGTCACAGAAGTCACTTAGCAGTGTTAAATCAACACTCAAAGACAAATGGAATAATTTTGCTTCTCTTGGGAACTTTTTTGAATGGAAACTGTCCTTACACGCATACTACTGAAATGTCACCTTCCTGTCCCTTGCGAGGGCATTAATGAGCTGGATATCTTCAGTGGGTGTGGCCTAACTATAATGATCACTTTCCCAGGTTCATATGAGATCATTGCATCTATGTGAGAAAGAAGAGAGAAGAGAAGAGAGCCGTATGTTGGGGGGTTTTCATTTCATTTCTTTCCCCATCCGGATCATGTTGGGCAGGTCCTGTGTCTGCCTCAGATGGCGACCTACTCAGCTCTGTGTTTCTGGACACATTCTCCCCCTGTAGTCCCCACTTGACGGTCCAGCTTTTGTGCTCGAAGAAACCTAGTCAGTTTCTTCGACTTGGAAGATTCTCTTTGTTTGTCACAGAAAACTCAGACGGTGGTGGCTACCCCGGGCGTGGGCCTCTAGAGTTTCAGTCCTTCTCTGGCACTCACTGTTCTAAGAAAGGTACTTTTCAAACAAAAGTATTTTTTTGTTTGCTCTCTTTCCTTGATTTAAACAAACAAAAAATATTTCTTTCATGGGTGAGAGAGAAAGAGAGAGCACACCCCCAAAAGGGTCTTGGCACCACTCTTTGGAACCAGCCCTGGATCATGGACAGCTGTGTCTGGTGTACCCAAGGACATTTCTGGACTTCGACCATGAGCCTTCCCATGTGGGATTGTCTTGCAGGGCACCTCATTTGACCGCTGCACTCCCTTGATTTAAGCTAACTAGCAGTTATATGTTGAAATGTATTCTGCGTGGTCTTTTAAGGAGACAAGGAAACCTTTATATTGACAGGATTCTTGAGATGACATTATTATTATTATTATTTAAGGTTTATTTATTTAATTTTATTTATGATTGCTATTATTTTTTAATTTGCTATAGGGCAGGTGTGTTCACCAGAGTCAGACGGGGTGGGGTGGGGGCCGTGGGGGCTGGAGTGAGAAAGCAAGCCACCAGGTCCAGGACTTGATCTACAGTTAGCCATGTAGGAGTCCAGCACCTTAGCTACCACGCCACCTGCTGGCCCCTATATTATTATCATTATTCTTGTTGTTATTATTATTATTAGTGAAACCATCCGAGAAACAAAAGGTGGCCATAAGGATAAGAATATTTTTCCTTAGCCCGTAAGCTGGTGTGTCGCGACCTTCCTTGTCCTCGCCTCATCACCTGGGAGCTGTTCTTTACTCCTCTCCTGTACCCTGACTCACAGCACCTCCGTGGGGGGTAGAGGGAGGAGAACACTGAAGTTTGGAAATGCTTTGAATCCCCCTTTCCTTTCTGGAGACTCGCCGTTCTATAAATACACCCCCGAGGCTGGCAGCGCAGAAATGGTCCAAATCAGGGGGTATTCGTGACTCAGGAGGACGTTCATGAAGCACCTGCTCTGGGCTAGGCACTGTGGTAAGCACCAAGGGCGTGTGAAGGCAGGCAGGAGGAGCCCTGGCCAGGAGCAGAGGGAAGCAGCTGCGTGGGTGAAGTCCCACTCACCACTAGTGTAAAATAGGAGGTGCTGGGGATCAGACAGGGGCTCAGGGAAGTATTCCTGGAGCCGAGAGAAGGGCCTGTTTCTCACCGAGGAGAGTGTGGAAGCATTTACTAGACACAGTGGCCTCTGGCCTCTGGGGAGGATTTGGGCATCTTTGGACAGGGCCAGGGAGACCGCGTCATAGGGAGAGGAGACAGCGAGGGATGGGGTGCAGAGCGGCCCGGGTTGGAGGGAAGACTTCCTGAGCAGGGCCGTGTGTGGCGCAGAAGGCCAGGAGCGCAGGGGAGGAACCCAGCCCTCTGTACATGATGCCCACCTCTGTGACTGGAGGAGGGCCTGGCCAGAGCACTATGGGTGCCCCTGGATCCTTGTCCTCACACCTGCGGGAAGCCCCTCTGGAACCTGGAAGGCTGGGCTGGTGGCTCACGATGCACCTTCCTGTCTGTCTCTCCTCATTTCTCTTCACTGTCCCACAGTTCATTCTCCTAGGATCAAAACTCAGTCCTTCAGTTCCTTATCTTTTTTTAAAGTGTTTTTGTCCATTTCTTCCATGATTGAGGGAGAAAGAGAGAACACCAACTCCAGTCTTCAGCCAGCCCAGATCGTGGGCAGTGTGTGCCTGTCAAACTCAGGGAAGTCTCAAGACCCGAACCAGGAACCTTCCCATGTAGCATTGCCTCACAGTATTTCACTGCTGTGCCACCATATGGCCCCTCCATTTCCTTACATTTTCTCATTTATATCCACTGAGTCTCCAAATCCTGGTTTTTCTTTCTTTTCTTTTTTTTTTTTTTTTAGAGAGATTTTTGTTAGAGGGTGCATGCCTTAGCCCAAGAGACAGAGACAGAGAGACAGAAAATGAGAAATCACCCTCCTCGGGGGATGATCATGCCACAATCCCTTCTCCTCTTGGAATCAGGTGTACACACACCCAGGGTGAGTTTAAGCTGCCGGTCCCGGGATAGAACCTGCGGTCAACTACGTGGGGGTCCAACGACATAACCATTACATCATCTGCTGGTCCCTTTCTTTCTTTTTTTCTATTTACCATTTTAAGAAAAAAAAATGTTATTGTGGTAAAATACGTATAACATTCCTTTGAACTATTCTGTTTCTAAGTCCACGTTGCACAGTGGCATCAAGTACTTTTCCAGTGCTGTATGACCACTGTCACCACTCTCTCTCAGTAGTTCCAGAACTTTTATCATCCGAAACAGGAACTCTGGAGCTGTGAAGCAGTGACCCTCATTTCCCCCTCCCCCAGCCTCATGTAGCCTCCATTCTCTCTGTCTCTGTGGATGGAATCATACTTTGTTTCCTTTCGGGTCTGGCTTATTTCCCTTAGACTATTTTCAGGGCACATCCATGTCATGGCATGTATTTGACTTTCCTTCCTGTTAAGCCCTGGCTCGTATTCCACTGGCTGTATGTGCCACGTTTTGTTGATCCTTTCGTCTGCTGGTGGGCAGCTGGGTTCACGTGCTGGCCTTTTAAAGCACCGTGTGTGTGATGGCTCTTGCCCTCAGTGGCGCCCACCACCCAGCCTAGGTTTGCATGCCTGGGTTGTAGCACAACCCTGAGGTCCGCAGGCTTCAGGTCTAGTCCTGTTCTCGTGTGGAGCCAGGGCAGGACATTGGGTGTCTTAGCACGCTTTTCTGACCTCTGAGGTGCAGGCTGCCGCAGCTCCACGTGCTACAGACTGTCACAGAGACTGCCTTCAGTCTGACAAGTAGTAAGTGATGCCCAGACAGCAGCTCCTAAGGAAAGCAAAGTGGGAGCCGGCAGGTGGCACGGTGGTTAAGGGTGCTGAACTCCCATGTGGCCAACAGTTATTCAAGTCTTGGACCTCCTTGGAGCCTTGCTTTCTCACTTTCTCTCTCTCTCCCTTCTCTGGTCAAATTGAAATAAATAAATAAAGTTAAATAAAGTAATTATTTTAAAAAAAAGGGGGGGAGGAGCAAAGCTAAACTGATTTCCCAGTTGTCTTTCTGCCCCTCTCCTACCCAGTTTAACCCTGACTTTTGTTCCAGGTTAATTTGCTAGGAATGTTAGTGCTGGGCTGGGGAGATGCTGCTAACAGGCTTGTTTCTGGCCCCACAGCATGCGTGGCTCATCATCTTAGACTACAGTCATCCTTTGAGGACCAACTCACCCTGTGCCTTCTCCCTGCAGCTCTCGCTCAGGCTGTATGCGTCCTTTCATAATTTCTGTCGCACTTCTTGTCTCTACAGGCAGTTTTTTCTTTTTGATTTGCTAGGGGACTCCTGCACTTGTTGGAGAGAGATGGAAAGAAAAAGTGAGAAAGCACCCACCCCCCATGGGGGATGGTCATTCTCCACTCCCTTCCTTTCTATTTCTCCTTTCAGGATTTGAGGCATGGATACCTGATTTTTTTTTTTGAAGAGGTTTTTGCTATAGGGCGTGGGCGTGTGCGTGTGCCAGACAGACAGAGAGAGACAGAGAGACAGAAAGCAAGAAATCACCCCCCAGGGGGGATGGCCACGCCGCAATCCCTTCTCCTCCATTCTCCTCTCAGGATCTTGGGCACGCACACACACGTGCCCGGCGTGAGTTTAAGCCACCGCGTCCGGGACTCAAACGGCGGTCGACTACGTGGGAGTCCAGCAACATAGCCATTACGCTAACTGCTGGTCCCCAATACCTGGTGTGTTTTTCAAGTACCTGGGCCTGAACTCATACTGCGTAGCTGGCTGTGTAGGATCCAGACGCCTTAACCACACCACTGAATGGCTGCTCGCACTGTTCTGTGTGTGTATTCCTGTTACATAGTTCACTAGAAGCCTCAGAAATGGTATCTGCATGCTTTTTTTTCAATTTGTACCACAGCTGAATTTGAAGTAATTCATGCACCCCAACATAAAGTAAGGGTTCTCCCCACCCATGGGTCTAGAAGAACATTGCAGGTACATGTGTGCACATGCCCATGGTCCTGACAGGATGAAGAAGTGGAGGATTTGGGCATGAACATGCCTCGTTAGGGGGCGCTTTCTCTCTCTCCCTGTCTCTCCTGTCCCTCTGGTAAGCGCACATGCCCACAGGCAAATAAAATAAGTTGATATATAAATAACGTCTTACCAAGACTTTCATATGGCAGAACTCTTTCCACACCACTTTATTTTGAACAATGACATCAGGTAGAAGAACCTTATCCTGAAATTCTCTCTGCCAGTCTTTGTCTTGGTTCTTGCAAAGGTCGGTGAGCTAAGTTAGAGTTTTTCTAAGGTAAAGAAACTTAACACTATCTGTGTAGTTATTTCTGGGGCTTTGACCTTGCAAAGGCAAGTGTTGAGTATTAACATAAAAAGTTTTTAAAAATCAGTTTAAAAAGCAACCAAGTGGCATAGCCGCAGCACACAGGTCTGAGAGGCTGACCCATATGGGAGTACACTGGGCATGCGCATGTCCATAGTCTGGGACTGGCTGAAACCAGGTGTGGATCGTGGCATCAAGACACTCAGGGATGCTGTCTGTCTCTCTGTCTTTCTTTATTTTCTCTTTTGTTTTTTGTTTTTGGAAAGGTTTTTGCTGTAGGGCGCATGCACACGCCAGAAAGACAGAGAGAGACATAGAGACAGAAAGCGAGAAGTCAACCACCGGGGGTATGGTCATGCCACAGTCCCTTCTCCTCCATTCTTTTCTCGGGATCTTGGGCACGCACGCACATGCATCCGGCATGAGTTTAAGCCACCGGGTCTGGAACTCAAACCGTGGTCAGCTACAGTGAGTTGAGCGACATAGCCATTTCGCTAACTGCTGGTCCCATGTCTCTCTGTCTTTGTGTGTGTGTGTGTCTTACAGGAATAAATTTTTAAAAAGGAATGAAGTGCGAGGTATGAATGAAGTATGAGTATGAACATGAACATAAACACAGACCCATAGAACAACAACAAAAATTTATAGTCCTAACATTATTCATATGTGTTCTTATGACTTGAGTTTTCTTTTAGTAGTGGCCACATCTGTGACTTCAGAAAATACTTCAACTTAAACAATTTAAGTGGAAAAGCAAAATGTGATGGTACACCACAGAAAACTCAGTGTCTCAAAATAGTGGCCTGAAATCCCGTTCACAGATGCACATTTAAAGAATGTGAATAAAATAGTAATGAAATCTGAAAAAGTTTCCATGATAATCTAGTTCGTCATCTGATTTAAAAATATGTATACTTTAATGAATAAAGAAATTGATGTAGCAGCTGGCAGGTGGCATGGTAGTTAAAGGCACTTGATTTCCACATGGCCAATCACGGTTCAAGTCCTGGACCTAGTGGCTTGCTTTCTTGTTTTCCCTTTCTTTCTCTCTCTGTCTTTATCTGGTCAAATTAAAACATAATAATAACACATGGAATTTAATAAATTATTCTTTAAAAACAGAAATTGATGTAAGGAGATACTTGATCATTTCATCTACATCCCTAAAAATTAATCTGTTCAGGTTAGATATGTGGGCCATATATGATCATTGTCACCGATGGCCAGTATAAATGGGTAAAGTATGATCCTAATCTTACTGATTAAAAATTAGTATAGCTTGGGACTAGCAGATGGCATAATGGTTACATCGCTGGACTCCCATGTAGTCGACTGAAGTTTGAGTCACTGACCCTGCAGTTTAAAACTCACACCAGGAGCATGTGCATGTGTGCCCAAGATCCCAAAGGGAGAATTGATGAGAAGGGATTGTGGCAGAACCATTCTCCCTGGAGGGTGATTTCTCACTTTCTGTCTCTCTGTCTATCTAGTGAGTGCATGCACCCTATAGCAAAAATCTCTCCTTAAAAAAAAAAATAGTGGGACCAGCAGTTAGCGTAATGGCTATGTTGCTCAATTCCCATGTAGTAGACCGTAGTTTAAGCCCCAGACCCGGTGGCTTAAATTCATGCCGGGCATGTGTGCATGCATGCCCAAGATCCCGAGAGGAGAATGGAAGAGAAGGGATTGTGGCGTGGTCATCCCCCCGGGGGGTGATTTCTCACTCTCTGTTTCTCTATCTGTCTTTGTCTTTCTGGCGACCACACGCATCCTATAACCAGAAAAAAAGTGTATCTTTATACTTGCCCTTTTGTTAAAGGCAAGGTCTCCCCATGTCCTGATCTTCCTGCCTCCCAGCTGGAATCGCAGGTGCACACCACCATACTCAGCTCTTTTTTAATTCTTTTTTTTTTTTTTTTTTCTGCTAGAGGGTACCCATACTTGCCAGAGAGAGGAGAGGAAAAAGCATCCCCTCATGGGGATTGGTCACGTTGCGATCCCTTCTCCTCCATCTCTCCCTTATTTTAGGATTTCGAGCATCTACGCACACATACCTGGTGTGTTTCTCAGGCCACTGGGGTGTCTGGGATTCTAGCTGTGAAGTGGGATCAAACTGTCGACCATCAGGCTCTTTATTAGACAGGGCATGGCTATGTTGCCCAGGCCAACCTCGCACTAACGATTTCCGCCTCAGCCTCCCAAGTCACCATGATTGCAGGTGCACCGCGCCATGCCTGACTTCAGGTTGGACAAGGAATCAAACCTGGGCCTTCAACATGGTCGCAGCCTGTGGAGCACAGAGTCTCAGCAGCTCACGTTACAGCTGCTGGGCTTACACTTGCCTTTTTTTTCTCTTTACGATTCTTGCCATAGGACATGTGTGCTCCCTGGAGAGTGACAGTGAAAGTAAAAGAACCCCCCCCCCAGGGGGACTGGCCAAACTACAGTCCCTTCTCCTCCACTCTCTTCCTGGGGTTCTGGGCATTCACACACATGCACCCTGCGTGATTCGCAAGCTGCCAGATCCAGGAGTTGAACCGCAGTCAGCCATATGGGAGCCCAGCGCCCTAACCACCATGCCACCTAACTACCCCCCTATGGTTGCTTTTATTCTTTTTTCCTTTTTTTCTAGGAATTATTTATTGAATTTTATTTGTTGTTATTATTTTTTAAATTTGATCAGAGAGAGACAGAGAGAAAGGGGAAGTGAGAAAGAAAGCCGCAAGGTTCAGGACTCAAACCACAGTTGGCCATGTGGGAGTCCTTAACCACCATGCCACCTGTGCTGTTCCACTCCCCCCCACCACATACTTGCTTTTAAAAGCTTTCTGTCCTATTTCTTCCTCTGATATCTTTAGGGGAGGTGAACAGGGAGTGGTGCAGTGGAGAAATATTCAACTTGAGTCCAGTATTTCAATAAATCAGGTTTATAAAAACGGGGCATCTCAGGCCAGCAGGCGTTGTGTTGGTTAAGGTGCTGGACTCTTCCATTGTCTACCACGGCTTGAGTACTGGACCTGATGGCTTATTTTCTCGTCCCCCTCCCCCCTCCCCCCACCTGCCCTGTGAGTGCATGAGCCTTGTAGCTAACTAAATAACAATAATACAGTAAAAATAATGGTGATAAATAAGATTAAATAAATAATTCTTTTTAAAAATGGGGCATCTCTGCTTTGTTTCTCCTTTTTAAATATGCCTAGAAATCAAGGCCAGCAGGTGGTGTGGTGGTTAAGGTGCTGGAGTCCCACATGTTCAACCACAGTTTGAGTCCTGGACCCGGAGTCTTGACGCTCATGGCTGGGCACATGCCCTGAATCCCAAGAGGAGACTGGAAGAGAAGGGATTGTGGCATGGCCATCCCCCTAGGGAGTGATTTCTTACTTCCTGTCTGTCTGTCTCTCCGGTGAGCACACACACTCTATAGCAAAAACAAACTCTCAAAATAAATAAATAAATATTCTTGGAAACCAAACTGGTAGTCAGAGATCACTTTCATGAAAATGAAGTCGTTTAATGCTTATTATTCTTAGTTGGGAAGGAATGCCCCAAGGCAGTGGATGGGAATAATTAACTTCCCATGAAACCACTTCCTTGTTTGTGCATGGGACCCCAGATTACCCAAATGGCCTTTCTCCTTTTCATACTTAGAATGAGGAAGCGGGCCCAGGACAGCAGCCACAGTCGGGGATTCTGTGGGATGGGGTTTGCGGCCTCTACTTCCCGCTAACTTGGAGACTCGGGCATCTCCTTAGATCTAGCTCCTGTACCTCTCTTTCTGAGAACAGCTCGACGGCTCCTTTGGTTCCAAAAGGCTTAAGCAAATCTAGCTGTAGGTGACGTGCCAGCCAAGGTTAAGGATCATGAAGCCGACAGGCTTGGAGTGGCAAACTGAAAGAACAGCAAATGGTCTGGCTGCTGCCCTGTTGTTCCTTTCGGAGGCCTGCACTCTGCCGCCGCCAGTGCGGGACAAAGGGGTGGCTTTCAGCCCTCTGTAAATAGCCCATTGTACAGGGGAGGAGGTGGGGCAAGGAATGGCAGCCTCTTGCCAGCTCGGCTTGCTGCGTAAGGAAAGATGCCAGGATTTCTTAATTTGCTGCTGCCAGGGCACTATTTCTTGTTTGTTAGAAGACTGCAATCCTGGTAAAGTATCCCACCAGACTGCTGTTAGTCAGCTCCACGCAACCTAGAGGAACTTGACAAGGAGAGAAACATCCAGATCACCTGCTTTTTGGTTTCTAAAGGCTATGAAGAAAATAAGATGCCCATGTAAGTATAAGTTTGCAGAATTGCAGGGGCTGTGTGTGCGTCAGTGTGCGTGTCATGTGCCTGTCCTTAGGGAATGATGCCCTTGAGAGGAACCTCTGGCCGTGAACTACTTTTTCCATGGTGTAAAGTGGTAGGTAGGAGGCGAACTGCTGTGTAGAGTGGGGCTTGAGCCCACAGATTCAGGGGCCAGGGCGGTAAGATACACACAGTACTGATGTAACACATTGAGGGTTTCCATGGATCTCAGGCGTGGAGTTGTTAGCGCTGGGAAGGCCCTTATGACCCAGCATCATGGTTCCTAACCTGAGACGGGCGGAGGGGACTTGTGAGCCCTGTGGGCAGACAATCAGGTGGCTGTTCTCAGTGGCCCAGAAGAGATCAGGAATCATCCAGGTAGACGGGGTTTGCAGTCAGGTTGGTGTCCCATTCCTGGCAAACACCTTGGGGAAGCCTCGTCACTCTCTGGTTTTTGGTTTCCACCTCATTATTTTGCTATTATGATGTTCAGATAAGACACAGGATAGGAAAGCCTTTCCAGAGCAGTAACTACATGCTGGTGGCATTGGTAGCTACTCTGTCCCAACTTTGAGCGGGCAGGTAGCAAGATTCCTTTTTCTGACAGTCATGCAGTGCAGTTTCGATTACCCTGTATCTGTTTCTACCCAGTTCTATTTAAAGGCATCCCCTGGTCTGGTGTTTTACGCTGGGCTTTGCCATAGTTCCCTGGTCCTTATTACATTCCCTGCCATTCTGTGGGTTTAGATGCCAGCTTTATAGGAAAGTTAAGATTCAGCTGAGCAAACCCAGGTCTTGTAAGTGTGAGGAGGAAGGTGCCCAGGAGTAGCTCTAGAGAAAGGAGAAGCTGGAGCTGTCAGTAGCCTCGTGTGTTCTCCACTGAGAAATGCTGACTTCTTAAGCTTTTAAGTCAATTGAATCGTATTCTCAATAAACAGCAGCATGATTTATGTGCCTGGGCCATAAACTTCCTTAGGCGATGATGTGGAAATTTGCTTTTCAAAGGATAAAGGAGGTATTCCAATGAGAACACTGTTGGAATAAGAATAAAATGTGTCTTTTAGCTTTAACCATTTGTTTTACAAGTGCATGAGTCTTAATCCTTCTTAGAGACCTGAAAGGACTGAGGCAAGGCGTGGTATTCCTGTTCACGGACAACGTGAAAGGTTATTCTCTTTTTCTTTGATTGTAGGACTGCCTCCATAAAGTCTCAACCTACCTTTTCCATAATGGCAGTTAAGGAGCAGGGAAGATTGGCAATGCTGTCGGTGTCCTGTGTACCAACTGTTCTTTACACGGATCTCACCGGGCTATTGTCTGAGTGCTTTCTGCACATAGGCCACAGTTTTCCTGGGTACAGCATGGACAAATCCGTTCAGTGAAGTTGGTTTTCAGCTTGGCTGAGTTAAACTGCTGTAGTTGGTCATTATCAGCCATTAAATAAAGGACTATGGCTGGATTTAAACCCTTAGCATTACAGAGTAGGGTCTAATAAAATGCTCTTACAGGGGACCTACTAAATCTGTAATTTTATGAAGTTTTTAAAAAAGTTTTCTTTCCTAGATTTACTAGACTTTCCTAGTAGAATGCAATCTATAGCTTGACTACTGCTGTTGCTTAAAATAGGTAAATTAATCACCCGTGTGACTGTATTTGTTTACAGAGAGCTGTTTGGTATTCACAGTCGGGGGTGTAATGCCGTTGAACATGCCCTGTCAATTCACACAGTCGAGGCTTCACAGGAATTACTTCAGGGACTCGAGGGAGAGAAGACAGAAGGGCACAGTGTGTGTGTAAAGGTGGGGGACCCTGATCAGACTCGGAGTGCTGCAGGGAAATGAAGACAGCTGACTGGGGGGACTTGAGGGCACAGCAGGCTTGCAGAGCGTTCTGTTTGCAGTCGCTTCGCATCTGCAGAGTTGTGGTGCTGTGTGGGATCTGACAGCTTGGCACCAGTAGGACCTAGACTTGATTGGGCTGCTTAGCCTTCACGTCTTGGCACAAGTGTCCCTTCCTCAGAAAGGCCTTGCAGACTTGTTTGCTCAATTCATTTCTTCCCCATGGTCAGTGCATCGACAGCCTGGACAGATCATCAGCACCGTCTTCCCACAGGGCCTGGCACGTACTAGGTGCTCAGCTAGGCGAAGGGCTGCAGGTCGCTCACGGCTTGTGGATTCCTCTAGAATAAATCTGCTGTGAGTGTGCTCTCGGTAGTCTGTTTCTTTCTTGGTCTGTCTGAAGTTGGTTAGCCATATCACCCAACATCCGATCCTTCGCTTCAGCGGTTTTATAAAAAAATATGCCTATTGTGTCATCTTGGGAAGCCAAACAGAAAGAAAACAGTGTCTGTTTTCAGAACTGGAACTGGCAGCAAGACTCACTGATGCCCGTCCCTGCCCATGGGTGGAGCAGTGGGGTGACTCTGCTCCCAGCTGCTCATTGGCCCATCCTCCACCCTCGTTCTCCTGGGAAGTCCAGGATGGATTTTGTCTGCTAGTTACCTTTAGCCCAGTGGGCAGCAGCGTGGGACTCGGCATGTGACTAATGCCCTGAGCGACCTTGGCAGGCTGGGTGAGCACCGGCTGAGCTCCTGGAGCCCCCACCACACCCCCACATCGCCGCCCTTTTCTGTCCCTGCAGTAGTGTGTCACCTAGCAGTCAGCTGTTGGTGGCCTGGATGGTGAGTGGTTTTGTGAGTGTCGGTGCTTTCTCTCCAGAGTTATGACCCGAAGACAATTTGCTTATCTGTTCTTTCTTTGTTGTCAGGTTAAACCTCAACATTTCTTGAGTGTGTGAGTGTGTGAGTGTGTGTGTATACACACTTACACAGAGTGGCTGCAGCATGAGACCGAATGACCTGAGCAAATGCATTGAGTCCTGTCATTCTGATGGCCGGGAACAACAGCACGATATTCTGCTACTCTGGGGGGAAAAATGATAGAACAGATTTAAGCTAAAACAGAATATTTCCATGTTTGAAAGTAGAAAAATATTTTTAGTCTTGTGACCTTGCTCTTAAAGAGAATATATAGTAAGTAGCTTATGAATACTATCAAAACTTAAACTTTTAACAGTTTAATGTTGACACTTGTTGCTTTGCCAGATTTTTAAGAAAAGTCTTTCAGACCGTTTACTATTATTTGCTTCCCTTTGCTGCCAAATCTTAAAGCAGTTACTCGTCAGTAATTCTCTAAGTAGAATCGATTCTGTTTTATTATCTGTATTGCACGTTTACTTTTTATACTTTTGGTAACTTGTCTGTTACATTCAGTTTGAGGGTTGGTATCATATATCAGGCTATTCATCTAATTTTCTTTTGTGTGTTTTGGCTTCAGAATTTTGTCTCTAAACTCCTCGTAGGCAAGTTTCTTTTTATCACCTGTGCACCTCACTGTCCTACACTCAGAGCTTACTCTTCTCACTAATCCTGAGCACTGAGAGAGGAAAGAGTAATAATACCCAATGTTTATTAAGCACTCTGGTGTGTCCTAAGCTCTGTTTGTGGCTCATTCAGTAGTCGTAGAAGTCCTACGAGACAGGTACTATTTTCATCTTTATTTCTAAATGAGGAAACTGAGGCACAGAGAGGTGAAGTCATTTGTTGTAGATTATATGCAGCTAATTAGCTGAGAAGGCCAGATTTGGGCTCTAGAATCTTAATTACTATTCTATCCTTTCTCTCAAATAATATGCTCCAATCTCTCTCTAGGTATTAGTAATTGGCTTAAAGTTTATGCATACCAGCTTATGTATTTGCTTATTTATTTTAGCTATGCATCTTGGGGCCTATTAAAGAAAGCAATCTCATCAGAAGAGCCGCCGGCAGGTCTCCCGGCATTTGTTGTATGTTGCCCCTTGTGTGGTGTGAATGTGTAGGGAGGGGAGAGACGTGCGGAAATTGAGCTTGGTCTGCTTTTCTACTTGGGGAACTTGTTCTGAGCTGTAGAGACTGATGGCCCTTAGGTGGTTTGGGCCTGTGTGTTTCTCCTCACTTTATCCCATTAGCCTTGATAAGGAGAGCTAGGTGCATTTGATTAGGTAGAAGAGAAGAGCATTCTATCAGGGAAGAAAATAGAAACTTACACCACTTATTTACTTTTATGGCAAGAATTCTTCATGAGTAAATTCTTTTTAGTGTAGTTAAAGAAAGCAAGTTTGTTTTTTTGGGTTTTTTTGTTTTGTTTTGTTTTGTTTTTCACAAGATAATGAAGAAATAGAATGAGGTGACCATGGTTCGAGTCCCAGACCCGGCATCTTTCTTTCTTGCTTTTTTTTTTTGAGAGATTTTTGCTATAGGGGGTGTGTGCTTGCCCGACAGACAGAGAGAGACAGAGAGACAGAAAGGGAGAAATCACCCCTCAGGGGGGATGGCCACACCGCAACCCCTTCTCCTCCATTCTCCTCTCGGGATCTTGGGCACGCACACACATGCGCCCGGCATGAGTTTAAACCACCGGGTTTGGGACTCGAACCGTGGTTGACTACGTGGGAGTCCAGCGACATAGCCATTATGCTAACTGCTGGTCCCAGCATCTTGCTTTCTTATTCTCTCTCTCTGTCTCCAGTCTGATTAATAATAATAATAAAATTTAATAAATATTTCTTTAAAAAAAAGAAATAGAATGAAAATGAATTCTTTTTTTTTTTTTAAGAGAGATTTTTGCTCTAGGGCACATGCACTTGCCAGAGACAGAAAGCGAGAAGTCACCACCCAGAGAGGATGGCCATGCCACAATTCTTTCTCCTCCATTCTTTTCTCAGGATCTTGAGCATGCATGCACACACACCTAGCTGGATCTGGGACTCAGTTGACCTCATGGAAGTCCAGCAACATAACCATTATGCCATCTGCTGGTCCCCTGAAAATGTATTCTTAGAAGTGCTTTTAGAAAGATGAAATTGGACAGCCAAGGAAAGACCCGAGCCATTATACTGTGGGGTTAAGTTGGTCTTGCTTGGTCAACCAGCCATCAAGTTAGATGGTTGGCCATTTGGAATTCTGGAAAAATTCCTGCCTCCCTGGAATGTACATGATGTTTTTTCTTCTGACAGAATTCAGCCTAGAGAGCCATCAGCACAGAACAATGCAAGCCCACGAGCTGTTTCGGTATTTTCGAATGCCAGAGCTGGTTGACTTCCGACAGTACGTGCGCACTCTCCCGACCAACACGCTCATGGGCTTCGGAGCCTTCGCAGCGCTCACCACGTTCTGGTACGCCACGAGACCCAAGGCCCTGAAGCCAGCATGTGACCTGTCCATGCAGTCGATAGAAGTGGCGGTAAGTAGATGGCCCAGTTGCCTCCTGGGAGTTTCCATCTTTCCCCAGATGAATTAGGCCCCATTGAATATGATATTGATCAAGATCAAAATCACAATTGAAAATTTGTTTCCAAGGCCAGTTTGTACGCAGAAGTATGCTGGTCAAACAGAAGTCACTGGTGACAGTAAACAGAGGTGACAGCTAGAATGTAGGGCAGAGGGGCAAACAAGGTGCTTGGTATAGACTGATTGTCTACTAACAGGCACACAGAAGAGCACTGCAGAAATCACATGGCGCTTCTACTCCGTGCTAGGTCTAGGGTGGGCCCTGAGGGTTCCACAAGGGGAAAAAGACAGTAGAGTCCCTGTCCTCAAAAGGGTTATATTCTAGTAGCTAAGGGAGTTGTCAAACACATCACAAAAAGAAGGATTTCATGGGACCAGCAGTTAGCATAATGGCTATGTCACTGGACTCCCATGTAGTTGACCGTGGTTCAAGTCCTGGAAACGGTGGCTTAAACTCATGCCGGGCGTGTGTGCGTGTGTGCCCAAGATCCCAAGAGGAGAATGAAGAAGGGATTGCGGTGTGGCCATTCACCCGGGGAGTGATTTCTGGCTTTCTGTCTCTCTGGCAAGCGCACGCGCCCTATAGCAAAAACCTCTCAAAAAAAAAAAAAAAGAGAGGAAGATTTCACTTGGGGTTTATCTGATGCTTAGAACAAATCCTCCTACTATTATTATTATTATTCCTGAATTTCAAATAAGGTAAGGCTACAGTAGGAACTTGCAAAAAATTGCATGGTTGCAGAATTTGGAATAAGATGTGAAGAAACGAGAGCATTCAAGAGGTGTGTAAGGTTGACTCGTTGCATGCCATGGTTATGTACAGCTGGGGCAAGCTAGAGTCACGCTCTCATACGACGCAAATAAGTCAGAACGTATGTAGTTCAGGGTGATTAGGTGGAGTGAGAGGGAAACTTGAAGATCCTTCCAGAAAAATTCTTTCTTAGTGTTCCTACTCTGCCTTCTTTCTCTTTTTAATCTCTTTTCAAAGTTAGTAAAAATTTAAAAAAAGAAAGAAATGTCAGGGGGCCGGCTCCGTAGTGCAGCAGTTAAGTGCTACACGAAGGAAGCTGAGTTCCAAATGGCCAACCTCAATTTGAGTCCCAGCTCTGATGGCTTGAAGAACAGGCCAACAGCATAGGTGCATGCCCCAAATCCTGATGGGATGAAGAATCAGAGGAAAAATGATTGCAGTATGACCAGGCCCCATTGGGGGTTGCATTCTTTCTCTGTCTCTTCTCTGTCTTTTTCTACCTCCTTTCCTCTCTCCCTCCTTCCCTCCTTCCTTCTCTTCTCTCTTTCCCACCCTCCCTCATGCACACACACCTTCTGTTTGTTTGGGTTTTTTTAGAGGTTTTTCCTTAGGGCATGTGACTCACCGGAGAGAGAGGGAGAGACAAATAGAGACAGTGAGAGGGAAAGTGAAAAATCAACCCCAGTGGGGATGGCCACACCACAGCCCCTTCTCCATTCTCCTCCCAGGATCTTGAGCACACACACCCATGTGCCTGGCATGAGTTTCAAGCCACCGGATCCAGGACTTGAACCGTGGTCACCCATGTGAGAGTCCAACGATGTAACTGCTATGCCATCTGCTGTTCCCTACCCTCTGGTGTTAAAAAATGTGAGGGGCTCAAAGATGCAGAAACAGGTCCTCAGTGGTACTTTGACTCTTCACCTACTCTTTGTTCTGTTGCTCGCTTCCCCTGTCTGCGTGGAATCAGATGTCAGTATTTGTTTCTTTAAGCATACACAGTGGAAGGATGTGAAACAGAATCACCTCATTTACCGCTTTTAGATGTGGAGGGGAAAGGCCTCCATCCTCCCTGGGGTGATTGCCACGGGTAGGATTCAATGCACCCTTCCAAATGAAACCCTGGCTTGACCATTAGCATTCTGTTATTTATGGAATTTTAAACCTTTGTTTTATTTTAGGCAGGTTCTTGGATTGAGTAATGTGAAACTCTAAAAATGTATAAAAAGATAGTCTAATCATGCCACAGTATAAAGATGTCAACAGCACGGCTGTGAACGACCACTGAGAACAGTTGGCTCTATTTAGAAGGTAAAGGCGGGCCCACTCAGTGGCACGGTGGGAATGAGTGCTCAGGCTGGCTCCATGTGGAGGACCGTGGGTTCAGTTCTTCTGGCCTCTGCACACTGGGTATGTGTGCCCATGATGCCGACTGCCTGGGCAGTGGGGAGGTCGTGGAGGGGGTGGGATATGGGGGGATAAGGGGCGTTGCAGCACAAGACCTGGTTGAGGGAATGTGCCTTTCTCCCACTCTGTCTCTCTCTCTCTCAGGAAATAAACTTTAAAAAAAAATGCAGCTTACCTGAGGATTGAGTAATGTGAAACTCTAAAAATGTATAAAAAGATAGTCTAATCATGCCACAGTATAAAGATGTCAACAGCACGGCTGTGAACGACCACTGAGAACAGTTGGCTCTATTTAGAAGGTAAAGGCGGGCCCACTCAGTGGCACGGTGGGAATGAGTGCTCAGGCTGGCTCCATGTGGAGGACCGTGGGTTCAGTTCTTCTGGCCTCTGCACACTGGGTATGTGTGCCCATGATGCCGACTGCCTGGGCAGTGGGGAGGTCGTGGAGGGGGTGGGATATGGGGGGATAAGGGGCGTTGCAGCACAAGACCTGGTTGAGGGAATGTGCCTTTCTCCCACTCTGTCTCTCTCTCTCTCAGGAAATAAACTTTAAAAAAAAATGCAGCTTACCTGAGGATTTGAGCTCAGCTGATCACATACCAATAATGAGTAGATTTTAACTTTATAAACTAGATCTGGGTGAGGCTTTGGCATCCCTTCTCTTCCAGCAGGACATCTGGGTATCGCAGCAGGGTTGCCATCACTGCAAAGAGTGAGTGGCAGGTGCAGAACTAAGACATTTTCATTTTGCAGTAGCTGTAAGACATGTCTAATATGGGAAATTGTGGGAGCGCTTACAATGTGGTTTTTAGGCTCCAGCTTAAAATATAGTCATTGCACCTCATTAAAGTAATTATACGTGTTCTCTGGATAAGCACAAGGAAAATGGAAATCTGTAATTCTCTCCTACCTGGCGTATTTGCTTTGTGATTTTTCCCTTTTCATATAGAAATAGCTCTAGCTCCGATTTTTGGAATTTGATGGTTTTGGGAATAGATTCTGAAGTTGCTTTTGCCTTTAAAAAAAAAAACTTAAAAATCTGAATTTAAAAATAGCTGTGGAGTTATGCTGCTCAGTAATTATAGATGCCTGGAGAGAGCTAGCACCATCATAGACTTCTGTGGCAGGGAAAGGCTTCATTCCGTTCAGAAAATGTTGGTGATGAGCCTGTGTGTCTGGCAGTGTTGTGGGGGCTCAGCGCCAGGGCAAAATATCGTTGCTTTGTTCCCACTTTGAAAAGAAGAAGCACCATCGCCAGTTCCCACTCTCACCGCCACCCTCTGCCACACACACACACATACACACACACACACGTCATTTTTATCACCTCTTTTTTCTATCAACTCTACACAAATATTTTTAAATTATTTTATTTCACTTTATTTATTTATTTATTCATTTGTTTATTTCAATTTGACCAGGGAGGGAGAGAGTGAGAGAGAGTGAGAGAGTGAGAGAGAGAGAGAGAGAGAGAGAAAGTGAGAAAGCAAGCCGCCAGGTCCAGGACTTGAACTGCAGTCAGCCATGTGGGAATCCAGCGCCTTTAACCACTATGCCACCTGCCAGCCCTATCAACGCTATGTGACTATTAATGAATCTATCCTTTTAATTTGGCCACTTATCATATCCCACAGTGGCTGTTTCCCAGCCAAGTCTTTTTTTTTTTTTAGCTTGTTCATTTCTTCTGTGAGAGAGTAGCAGAGAGGGACTGCACCCCCAACAGGGCCTTGGTGCCATGATCCCCCTAGCTGTCAGCCAACCTCAGATCGTGGGAAGAACGTACCCGGTGTACTCGCGGGGTCTCCAGACTTGAACCGTGAGTTTTCTCATGTGGGCGTGCCTCACAGAGTGTTACACTTTATCTCTGCACCACCACTGGGCCCCTCCCAGCTAGGTTTTGAAACAGGAGCACAGAGGTTCTTTATAAGTCAACACTGTAAAATTTTCCTCATAAAGTCAATATTGAACAGAGGCTGTTAGCATTCATGCCGTTGACCTGTACAAGAAGGGCAGTGAAGACCTGAACTGCAGGACGGGTCAGAGAGGCTGGTCTTAGAAAAGAATCCAAGTGAGTGTGGTTTGGTTGTGTCCCTTCTTGGGCAGGCGGGCCTGTGTCTGCAGGTACAACTACCAGTCCACACCAGGGACTGCGCCATACCCCTAAGCAGTGGGTGGAAGCAGGTTCTGTGGATTTTGTTTTTATGTCACTTTCCCAAGTGATACGAAGGTTTTCTAGTTCGGGGTGGTTCCAGCCTATCCTCTGAGGCTAAGAGCCCCACGTTCCCCCTAGTGAAGATGCTCTTCCCTGGGGTGACTTGAAACCTTTGGAAGTGGGCAGGACCTGGGTCCAGGTGGTTGCAGTGAAGAGAAATACCATCATATGTTGGAGCTGGGAGGGACCAGGGAGCAGAGAGGTGTGGTTCGGGGCTGCACCTGGCTCCTCTGCTTGACCAGCAGCCTTGGGCAAGATCACCTGACTTTTCCCATTCCTCATCAGGAAAGCAGAAGTGAGGGGGCCCTCCCTCCTCCCGTGTTGCCAAGATGACTGCATGGACACGCAGTCCATGTCTGCCTGCCCCACAGTGCGTGTGCAGTCTGTCAGTTTCCTTCTTCCTTAAAAGTCTTCTCCTTTAACATCTCACACACAAGAAAACTGAGTCCAAAGAGGTGAAATCATATCATAGATGTCATGGAAGATCTAGAACTGTGTTATGCTGCCTTCACCATAGTATTCGAAAGTTGCGTGGGAACTAGGGCTCTGCGGGGTGGAGGCAGGGATAAATAAGGATACTAAGGACAATCTGGATCTGCCTAGGTAAAGACAGAGTTGGTAGCTAGAGCCTCTGAACCCAGGAGCAAGTTCCTCTACAAGTGGACATGCAGGGACTCTGGCCTGAAGGTAGTGATGGACATGGAGGAAGGAAAACGACAGGCAGGGTCAGAAACTGAGTCTAAATTTCGTATGCAGGTTGGCTTTAGATCAGAAACTGTCAAGAGAAAGGTGGAGCAGTTGTGAGGACTGGGAATGGGGGCCCAGGACTGTGAAAACCTGAGCAGGTCTGCCCTTCCTGCGTCCTCTACCCTTGAACTAAGTCAGGCACAGGGGGTCAGAGCAGAGCTTGGTGCTGATGGTGTTGTAGGCGCACCTATTAGGGCTCAAGGGATTTAGGCTACAGACCATTACGACATCTTCATTGCGGTTGCTGAAGGAGGTAGCAGGAAGAATGCATGAGCTCCTTTGGACTAGCAGTTAGCATAATGGCTATGTCGCTGGACTCCCACGTAGTCGACTGCAGTTCGAGTCCCAGACCCGTTGTCATCCCTTTGGGTTGTGATTTCTTGCTTTCTGTCTTTCTGTCTCTGTCTTTCTGGCGAGCGCATGCGCCCTATAGCAAAAAAAAAAAAAAAAAAAGAATGCATGAGCTCCTCTGGTGATGAGAGATGTGGTGTGGGCATTATTGAGATAGGCATCGAGATGACTGACTTGTCCAATTAGGTTGGAAAGGTTTTTAACTAACACTAGATTATAAAGTACTTAAGTGAAAACTCATGTTATTTCTTATTTTTTTTAAGAATTATTTTATTTAACTTTATTTATTATTATTATTTTCCAGTTTGATCAGAGAAAGACAGATAAGGAGAGAGGGAAAGTGAGAAAGCAAGCCACCAGGTCCAGGACTCGAACTGCAATTGCCCATGTGGGAGTCCAGTGCTTTTAACCACCACGCCATCTAGAGGCCCCAATTTGTTTTTAAATATTAGGGAAAGGAAAACATTGTAGCAAATGAAAATGTTTTTAGAGCTGCAAGTCCTTAGCTTTGCTAAGGCTTTGAGTTTAAGGATATCAGAACTTAGATTAAAACTGACTTCTGACTAAACCAGTCAGTCTATACCAGATTACCTGTTTAGACTTGTTACCAGCCCTTGTCCTAGCACAGATTCATGTCTTTCGATAGGCAGAACCAGTTTCTTGAGTATAACTCATCGTGTTTCCAAGTTAAATGGCTGAGTTCCACCCCAAATGATTTTATGCCATTCAGGGAATAGCTGGAGGTCCTTTAGCAGGAAAGGCTGAAGCTTATACATCCATGTATTGGGCTGTCTATGGTCAGTGACTTGCCCCTGCATTTTAATAACGTGCTCCAGAAAGTCCATTGAGAAGATGCAAAGCTTTGGATTTAATTCTCCACAAGTCCAGAAAATAGTTACCGATATGTATTCATTCCTCAAGAACTTGAGGTTCTGCTACGTGGTGAATTCTGATATCCTTAAACTGAAGTCTTAACAAAGCTAAGGACTTGGAGGTATTAAAAAATGTTTTATTTGCTATGATTTATCCCCTTTTCTAATATTTAAAAACAGATAGATCAAGCTCCCTCACGGAGCTTACAGGCCAGTGGGAAGTGCTGCTCAGGGCCCCTCCTCTCCTTAGCAGAGGGTGAGAGCCACCTGCAGACTAGGAATAGTGTCACTGACTTCCTTTTATGCCATAAAAGTAGAACCATGGGTCATTCCCAGATGACAACATGAAAGAATTAAATTAAATGTAGCATATCCACCCTGCGGAAGCAATGCTCAGTAAACAGTGTGGTTTTAAGATTCAGAAGTCACTGTCCACCAGAGGCTTTCTCTGCCATGGCTTGCACTAGTGAACACAGCTCCCAGCTCACTTGCACATTGTGATGGGGACCAGCACCCTGAGTACCTGTGTAGAGGGTATGTATGAGCATGATACTGAGTGGATGTTCCCCTGTGGCTGACGGAATCACTCACTCCACATAACCAGGCCTTACGTGTGTGTCAAGGCCCTCTTGCAGACAGGCATAAGCAACTTCTACAAGAGGTGAGGACTCATCAGTTCCTGTGGTTTTTTATCAAGACTCACATCAGACTTGCGGAGATAAAGCAAGTGCAAGACCGTGGAGGTAGTGACAATAGAAATGCAAAGAATGGTGATGCCCTTCTATGCTTGATTGGCTAGGGCCAGCTCTGAGCGGGAAGCTTCAAGTGGGTTTGGCAGGACCAAGCACTGCTGGGAGGCAGCTGAGTAGGGATGGGTACCAGTGGAAGCTGCTGGACGGTCAGGGATCCTCACCTCCGCAGACCTCAGCCGGTTGGCTCTGTAGAAGTGTCAAAGCCAGCTGCAATGAATGGACTCGAACCAGGTGGGCAGTAGCAAGGGAACAGAGAAAGGGAGAAATATGAGGGCCACCAGGTTGTTACCACAGTCATGTGTAAATACGACATCGTACATACGGTTTCTGCAGACATTTGTAAATAGAACCTAATTCTCGTCTCTGGGAAGCTTTGGAACAGAGAGTGGCTATCGGGTCTATGTGCCACTGGAACTGAATATGAGACTCCGGGAAGCCTCTCCCATGCTAAGCTCTGCCTTCATTACCCACAATCCTCATGTAAATCTTGCCAGTTCTTACACACTGACGTGTGTTTACTTACCGTTTGTCATTGCAGGCTCCTGCTCACAGCCATGCGAGCAAAGATTCACTCCTCGAGTTTTACCCCTTGCAGCTTTGCTGATATGGTGCTCAGTGAATTCTTGGGCATATTTGCCCAAAAAGGGTCCCAAGGTTTGAGAGCCTTCTCAGAAGCAGTCCTAGCAGCTGGGATGGTGAGGGAGAAAGAACAGAATATAGAGTGGGTGTTTTGTTTAGAAATATTATTCTGGGGACCAGCAGTTAGCGTAATGGCTATGTCACTGGACTCCCATGTAGTCGACTGTGGTTCGAGTCCTAGATCTGGTGGCTTAAACTCACGCTGAGCGCATGTGCGTGTGTGCCCAAGATCCCGAGAGGAGAATGGAGGAGAAGGGATTGCAGCATGGCCATCCCCCCTGGGGGTGATTTCTCTCTTTCTGTCTCTCTGGTGAGTGCACGCCTAAAGAAAAAAAAGAAAGAAAGAAAGAAAGATTCTGGAAGTGTGCAAATATCAACATTTTCATACCTTTAGGCAACTCTGGCACCTTTTCTAGAACTGAACAGGCTTCTTAATAACAAACTATGAAACATCTTGCTACATGACTTTCTTAGTGAGCTCACGTTTCAGCCACTTTCATGGAGCTGCTCGTTAGGCGTTCGTAAGGTCTGTCTGCTGGCTTTGGAACACTTCTTGAGAGTAACTACTGAGGGAAATCGGGTGGTAGAAGTATCAGTGCTGGCATGGGGCCGCGCCAGTACGTGGCAGCTGGGTCGGTGCCCTCCAAGGTGAAGGCGAGTGGTGCCAGGAACGGCCGGCCGAGAGTCTGTCTTTGCCCCACGTCCACAGGACAGTTGAGGATCCCTTATCTGAAGTGTGTGGGACCCGCAGGGTTTCAGATTTCAGATTCTTTTTGATTTGGGAATATTTGGGTACACACCCCAGGGAATCTGGTTACAGCAGGCCCCTTACTCCAGTCCGCCAGCCTGTCAGATCTTGGACACTCGTGCGCACGCCTCGCTTATTTCAGGCTCGCTATGCTGGGTCCCTGTGTGGGATCTGGCTGCTTCTGAGTGGAGCATTTCTGCTGTGCTATAGTTGATTGCAAACTATCACGTGGGGTCAGGTGGGGAGTTTTTTTTCCTCATAGTGTCACGTTGGTGCTCAAAAGAATTGCGGATTTTGGAGCCTTTTGGATTCTAGATTTTTGCATTAGGGATGTTTAATGTGTATTAGGTAGCTGCTTTAGGAACTTAAGGAAAGGAAAAGGTGGATTGCTTTTTCTTTTTTAAGAAAAATTACCAGAGGATGTGTATGCTCACTAGAGAGAGATGGAGAGATAGAGATAAAATCCCCCAGCAGGGCATGGCCACACCACAATCCCATCTCTTCCATTTCTTTTCTTTCTCTTTTTTTTTTTTTTTTTTTTTTTTTAAGAGAGGTTTTTCTTATGGGACAACTCGCCTGAAAAGGCAGAGAGAAGCAGAGAGACAGAAAGCGAGAAATCACCCCCCAGGGAGTAAGGCCACGCCGCAGTCCCTTCTCCTCCACTCTCCTCTCTAGATCTTGGGCATGCACGCACATGCGCCCGGCGTGAGTTTAAGCCACTAGGTCTAGGACTCTAACCGCAGTCAGCTACGTAGGTGTCCAGCAATGTAACCACTACGCCATCTGCTGGTCCCCCATCTCTTCCATTTCTTACCCCACCAGGACCCTGGGCACACGTGCACGTATGCACACGTGCCTGGTATGTTGGCCAAGCCACCAAGGCTAGGAGACACGCCACAGGGGCCAGATGGGCCCAGCTCTCAGTGCACAGTGCTCGGCCACTGTGTTACGGGGCTGGCCCAAGTTGCCTTTTTATGAAAGATTATTTATTTCCAAGTTCCAATTGACCAGGAAGGAAAAGCTGAAGGTCACTGTATAGGAAGATGATTAAAAACAGGTCTATAAAATACAATGTGGGGTCAGCCGGGTGGTGTCATGCTTAAAGCAGCTGGATGCCACATGGCCAACTGTGTGGTTCGGGTCCCAGCCCTGGTGTCTTGAAAAACATGTCAGATGCATAAGTATGTGTGCCCAAAATCCCTAGAGAAGGCTAGAGGAGAAGGAATTGTAGGGTGGTCATCCCCCGGGGGTTCTTTCTCACTCCTTCTTCCCCCTACAATATATATGTCTCCCTCTGTCTCCAATGAGTGTATAGCAAATTAAAAACTAAAACCACAATTGCATTTTGTACAAGTACCGCCACTTCTCACAGGCTTCATTAAACAAGGAACATGTGTACACATAAATGACAGAAATGTGTACTGTGATATTTATTTAAGTTTATAAATAGCCTCCCCCAAACAGGGCCAACTGGTGCCAAATAAAAAACGACAAATATGGGCTCTCCATGCTTCTCAGCAAAAGCCCCGCTGCTCACCAGTGTCCAGGAGGCAGGCAGCAAGAAGAGGCAGCAGCGTGGCTCCCTTCAGCCCAGGAGAAGTGAGCGGAGCCCACCCTGGGAAATGGCTGCGTGTACAAGCTCTGTGGCGGGTTCTGAGACTGCATGTGTTTGTGGGAATTCGGATTTTGTGACTTGAGACTTTCTTCTCTTTCGTTCAGGTGGGCGGGAGGGGAATATTTTCCCTCTTGCTCTTGGATGATTTTTTTTTCCTGGTGAGATAGTTTGCTAAATGTCAGCTTTCCACCCCCACCCCTCTTAAACAAATCCCAATGGGGAGGGCGGGAGCTCAGGGCGTTGGCAACTGGAGAAGGAACCAGGGACACCAAGGATAAAGGTTCTGAGGATTAGAAGACAGCATGGAGAAATTAGTCAGCCCCACTGGGCACTGATGATCAGGACCTCAGCTCCTCAAGGATGCAAGTACATGGGCAAGTTTGGAACCTGCTGGTGGGACATGAAACCAAACTCTTAATGTACCCCATGTCCCACTTTGCCGGGGGAAGCTCATGCCCGCCACGTTGTAGACCTGGGATTGAGACGGGAAAGTGTCCCTGAATCTGAATTTCCACATCTGGAGAGTGGCTGTCCTGCAGCAGGCGCTCAGTCAATAGTCACTTCCAGAGACCAGCAGATGGCGTAATAGCTGGGTCACTGGACTCCCATGTAGTTGACTGCAGTTCGAGTCCTGGCCCGGTGGCTTAAACTCACACCAGGCATGTGTGCGTGCATGCCCGAGATCCCAAGAGGAGAAAGGAGGAGAAAGGATTGCGCCGAGGCCATCCCCCCCGGGGGGTGATTTCTCATTTTCTATCTCCCTGACTCTCTCTGTCTTTCTGGTGAATGCAGGTGCTCTACAGCAAAAAGCTCTCCAAATAAATAAATAAATAAATAGTCACTTCCGTCTCTCTATGGCAGATGACAAAGCCCAGCACTGGCGGCTGTGATGATGTCTCGGCCCTGTTGCTGCTCCCTGTGGTGTAAGGGGTCTTGGGAAGTGAGTGGGTTGAGCAGCATGAGTGAGCCTGAGGGCTTCCTGTAGCAGTGCCATCAGCAGTTTAGCATATTGGAGCGGGAAGTGTCTAGGTATGTTTAAATGACCCTGTCCATTATTCAGAAATTATTTTATGTGTATTGGAGGGGAGGAAATATCTGCAAGCTGGCCTTTAAAAGACCTATTTAGATATATCCAAGATTTAGGGTCGGCCCCATGCATGGTCTTTTAAGCCACATCTCACATGGCTGACCATGTGGTTTGAGTCCCAGACCCAGAGGTGTGGGAAACGTTCCGGGCGTGTGTGCGGAGATAACGGAGAAGGCATTGTGTGACCATACTCAATGTGGAGGTGCTTTCTCACTTCCCCTCTCTCTCTGTCTCTTTGTCTCTCTCTGGTGAGTGTACACACCCTCTGGCAAATTAAATAAATAAAGGTTTAGTGTGGTCAGACATGGGACCTAATGGCTAGAGATCCTCCAAAAGGTCACTGTATGGAAACGTAGTTTCATGTTTATAAAAACATCAGATGGTGTTGCTCTGGGCAAGCTAAGATGTGTATAAAATGTCAATGAAGCTACCGGGTTCCCTTCCCCCTTGTCCCTCTCCCTTTTGCTCCTTTCTCTTCTCCCTCTCCTCTTGTCTCTCCCTTTTCCCTCTCTCCCTTGTTTCTTTTTGCCACAGTCTACCCATCCCTCCCCTTAGAGGGAATGTAGAGTAACAGCGTGGCTGCATTTCACTGTTACGGCCTCTGGGTTTCCACTGTGCAGGCGGAGGTGAATGAGACCACGATTTCTAAAGCTTGCGCCTTTCTACCCCTAAGAAATCCTCAAAGATGGGGCTGGGAGGTGGTGTGGTGGTCAGGGGCACTGGACTCCCACATGGCCAACCATGGTTCGAGTCCTGGACTTGGCAGCATGCTTTCTCTCTCTCTCTCTCACTCTCTCTCACTGTCTCTCATTCTCTCTCTCTGGTCAAATTAGAAAGAAAGAAAGTTAAATAAAATAATTCTTTAAAAACAAAAGAAATCCTCAAGGTTATAATTTGCTTTCGTATGTTTTTTTTTTTTTTAATCAGCCTCAATATTACCAAGCTTCATCATAAACATAAACGAGGACTCTAACCTGAGAATTAGATGACGGTGCTTATGAGGAATACCCTGGCACTGAGCACCATCTTTTGCATTTAAATATGGGAGGTGTCTGGGTATTTTAAAATGTCCCTGTCCATAACTGACCATCAGCTATTCCTATTTGTCACGTATTGGCTAGAGTTTTGTTCTTGGAAACCACTGATAAACACATGTTCACTGTTTTCCCACCTAACTGCCCCTGCTTTTCCCCCTTCTTGCCCCAAGGGGAACTTGAACTTCCATTTCCCAGTTCAGCCCATGCGAGGAGACTGACCAGAGGAACCTCAGCCTGTGTAGATGTTGCAGAATATTCTCGTGACCACGGATTTGACTATGGAGTGTGTTTGACTCACCATCTTTTTTTTTATTTTTTTAATTGGGAAAACTTCATAACCACATTAAAGAGGTCTGCTGCAGAAGAAATAAAAGGCGCATAATCCTTCCTGACTCAGCCTTAAGGACGGATTTCCTGCGCATTTGATTAGGGTTGTCTGTTTCGCTCACTCTATTTCTTGAGCAACGGAAGCCCCTACCTCCAGCTTCTGCCCATGGATTCTGTCAGAAAGCAATACAGGCCAGACTGAAGCTATCTGCCATTTCAGAAGATATTTCTAGAAATAGCCGCAGGTACTTGACTAGCCCAGTAATTAACCCCGCTGCTCGCAAAGTGGCTCTGTTTTGTAACACAGACACTTTGAACTCCAGCTGGTGCACCCCAGTGCTCAGAGGACACTCCTTACCTGGGGGGAGTCGCAAAGGCCGCCAACACACAGTGTTTTGAGTATTGCATTTTCGTTCAAGAAGAATGGGAACATTTATGCACAAATGATGACTTTAAAAAAAAAGGTTTATTATTAATCCCATGAGAAAGAGAGGGACAGACAGGCAAGATCCCCCCACAGGATCCTTATGCCACGATCCACAGCCAGTGCTCAGCTGCCCTGGTCACCGGCACATCCAGGGACCTCTGGTGTGCTCAGGGAGGGAGGTCCCAGCATACAAACCCAGGGCACTTCCCCTGTGGGTCCAGTTGCACTATCACTGCACCACCATGTGGCCCCCCAAATTATTATTTTTTAGAGGAATGTGTAATCATTTCAGAGAGGAATAGGTTTCATGGCACAAGTCTTTTATTAATTAATTAATTAATTACCAGAGGGCACATGCAATTGCTAGAGAGAGAAAGTGAGAAAGCTCCCCTTATGGGGCATGGCCGCACTGCAGTCCCTGCTCCGCCTCTCCCTCCTGTTGAGATTTCGGACAGGCACACACAAGCATCCCGTGTGCTTCTCAGGCTAGACGTGCACAGCCAGCCACCTGGGATCTAGCCACCTTAATCACCGGGCCGGGGCTAACCCCCAAAGCACAGATCTTACTGCCGAGTGCCCCCACCGGTTCTGTCCTGCCCCCTCTCTTGAAATTACAGGTATGTCTTACAGTTCAGTGACATCAGGGCCTTTCACCCAGTTTCACTGTCCCTCGAATTAGTATCTCTTTTTGGCACATAGCTCATTTGCTGCTTCATTTTCAAGCTTTTGCTAATTATTCTAATTGCTAATGAGAATAACAAGTATCCTGTCCTCAGGTTACATTGTCAAGATAGTGACTTTATTGGGGACACAATTAACTGTCCTAATTTTGACTTGGCTGTTTTACCTCCATGTTTCTCAAAGTCTTGGAGATGACGTACCAGCAAACACTTACACCTCACCAAAGAGTTATTTAGCTAGAAGTTTGTTTCAAAATGATCCATTAACACAGCGATTCTTCTTTTTTTTTTTTTTTTTGAGTGGTT
>NW_006160208.1:2170559-2187750 GCF_000334495.1 Tupaia belangeri chinensis | reverse complement strand
GGGACTCAAACAGCAGTCGACTACATGGGAGTCCAGCGACATAGCCATCACGCTAACTGCTGGTCCCCACACAGTGATTCTTAATGTAAGCAGGGGAAGGTGATCAAGATAGATGACCCGTCCTGAAGGGATGTGGTCTCACATATTCCTAAGGTAGACCTAATCTCCTGGCTCAGACCTCCCCAGGTCTTCTATTGGATCGTGTGGAATTGCTGTCTTCCCAGCCCTCCTTCCCTTTTCTCCTGCACTCGATTACCTTCCAGATCCCCTGGTCAGTGCTGTCGCGTCCAGCATTGCTGCTCTCCCCGCCCTGCCGCCCCGGCCTAGCTCAGGTCTCTCCTCCATCCTGTTCCAGGCTGTAGACGCCCCATGATGATTCCTTCCTAAAGCATTGCGCATACTTCTCTGTAGGGAACCTCAGTGTCTCTAGGAGGGTGCTTTTCAAACTTCAGCATCCCCTGGAGGGCTTCGGTACAACAGGGATTGCTGAACCGCACCCAGAGATCTCTCATTCAGTAGGTCTGGTGCAAGGCCTGATAACTCACTTTCCTAAGAAGTGCCAGGTATTCCCTAGACCACCCTGTGAGGGTCTTGGCTCTAGGAGAGCCCCTCTTCCTTGGAGCCCAGGCCTACTCCGGTGTGTTCTTTTCAACTTCCCCACTCTCCTCTGCTCAGGCAGTGCGCCCCGGAGCCCCTCTGCTCACGAAGGATAACACTTGGGTTCCTGGCACACGAGTTTGTGTCAAACTCACCTGATTCCACCCCATTTTACAGCCATGAGAGCTCCTCAGTGGAATGCAGAAAGCCTTATTGCCCCTGAAAAATACCAGGAGTGAACGCGGACCAGGATGAGAGGAGCAGAAAGCGCCATGCTAAGTAGTGTCGTGAGGCCCTCCCATGAGCTGGCCTGGCCCGCCATCCCTCCAGGCCAGGCTCTGAAAGCCAGGGCGGGCTCAGGGCCAGGACGCAATTACGGCCAGGCTCCCGTGGCCTCGCGCCCACTTACTTTCCTGCTTCCTGTTTCCCTCCTTCTCCTTCTCCTTCTTGTCTGTCATTCGCCCCCCCTCCCCTTTCTCTTCCTACCTGGGCCCAGGTGCTCTGGTCTTTATGTGGCTTCAAGGGTAGAAGAGGCTTCTGATGCTTACTGTAAAACCACAGAACAGCTTCTGAATTCCAGGCTATTTGTGGGAGTGAAGGCACTGTTATGAGGACACGCTGCAGAGAGGACCTGTGAGTGCTGAGGAACACTCCTACGTTCATGTTTGGTTGGTTCTTGTTCACCAGAGAGTGTGTGTGCTTGCCAGAGTGAAATAGCGAGAGTGAGAGAGGAAGACAAGGCACCCGCAGTGGGACGTCATGCCACAATCCCTTCTCCTCTCTCTCTCTCTCTCCCCTTCCTTTTGGGATTCAGGTGCACAGACGCATGCGCCCAGTGTGTTTTTCAAGACATTGAGGCTGGGACTTTAACTGCACAGTTGGCCATGTGGTATCCCACTCCCTTCACCCCGACACCATGGGGCTGGCCCTACACATTCATGGGTTTTTATTTTTATATTTTAGAGAATTTTGGGGGGCTATAGGGCGTGTGCACTTGCCAGAGAGACAGAGATAGATGGAGAGATAGAAAATGAGAAATCACCCTCCCGCCGGGGAGAATGGCCATGCTGCATTCCCTTCTCCTCCATTCTTCTTAGGATTTTGGTCACGCACACACACACATTCCCAGAAAGTTTTAAGCTGCTTGGTCTGGAACTTGAACTGTGGGAGTCCAGCAACATAACCATTACACCATCTGCCAGCCCCTGCACATTAACATTGTAAAGGAAAGGGGCTGGCAGGTGGCGTGGTGGTTAAAGGCACTGGATTCCCACATGGCCGACCATGGTTCAAGTCCTGGACCTGGTGGCTTGCTTTCTCACTTCCCTCTCTCTGTCTCTTCCTGATCAAACTGGAAAATAATAATAAATAAAGTTAAATTAAAATAATTCTTTTAAAAAATATTGTTATACACACACACACATATATATAAAACATACCCTGAAAGTGGACACATGATGTCTACATTTTACAGAAAAGAAAACAAATTCAGAGATTGTCACACTAAAGCATGACACTAAAGAGAAAAGATTATTTTCGTCTTTACGCACATGAAGGATAACCTCTTTGCTGAATAAAGTCACATGACATGGTTAATAATTGTGGTTGGATAGAAGGTAATAGAAAGTTTCTGTTAAGACAAAGAGCTTATAGGAAGGGGAGTAACTTTCCTATTTTTTTAAATAATTCATGAAGTGGCCAACAGGTGGCATGGTGGTTAAGGGTGCCGGACTCCCATGTGGCTGACCGTGGTTTGAATCCCAGACCTGGCGACTTGCTTTCTCGGTTTCTTTCTCTCTCTCTTTTGCTCTGTCCCTCTCTGGCCACATTTAAAATAAATAAATAAATATAAAGAAAATAATTCTTTACAAAATCAAAAAGAGTTCATAAAGACAGATCTAGAGGTCCTTTCCTTAAAATAAAAGGTCTCCACATTGGGTCTTGCCCTGGAATCCCGTTTCCCCATCAGCACTGCCTACCCTAACTGACCACACTTTGAGACCCGGCTCTCTCCTCCCTTCCTTGTGGAGTCTTTCCTGTTTTCATTCATCAAACCTCAAGCCAGAAGTAATCTTCTACTGTTGCACAGTGCTTTCTCGTGACACCAGAATTCCTTGTGTTCATGGTCCAAGAGTTTCTTGAGTATTGCATATGTGAAGGCCCCTCCCTGAAATTAAAAATAATAATAGTAATATTAAATTAGAGGCTCTCCCATCATGGTAGTTGAACTTGCATTTTGTCAGCCTATAAAGACCAGCTGTGGGATTCCTGTGCTGTCTAGATCCCTTACGGTGTCTCTGCGGCCCAGGAGTGCTCAGCAGCTCAGTGGAAAATGCCCGTCCCTTGAGATTACTACAACGACTGCGCGAGCCTAGGGACATTCTCTCATCTGTGGGCAGTTCACCAAAGCGGGTGTGCTCACGAAGCCAGCAGAGGAAGACCAGGGACGTGCACAGCGACATCAAATTTGCATAACTACACATGGTACAGATAAAATGAATAAGGACCTGACTCAGCCCATCCGTATACTTCACAAATGATGATTTTAGTTAGCAGATGCCGTAGGAGAAACTGACGTTCCTAACGCTGTGTTGCAGCTGGCAAGGAGATAAAACAGTGGAAGTAATGCCGGAAAGCACGCAGATAACATCACAGAAGGCCCCCGAGTGGTGTGTCATTTCCCCAGCGCTGACAGGGCTGTCCTCTGTGCTAGTGATGGCAGCCACCTGAGAACCGTCCCAGCGGCTGTGCTAGCGGGAGAGTCCTGTCCTTTCTCGCTCTCTTGGGGGCCTACCTGGCAGGACCAGGGCCACTAGGTCAGTGAGCCTCTCTTCCTTTTTCCTCAGTTGTTTCCTCTTCCCAAAGATCTTTTTCACAGCTGTGCTGTCCTAGCCTTATTTCTTCTCCAAAGGTTGCACCTCCAGGTCAGTGATTGCTTTCCGGTAGAACACGAGCTTCGTTCACTCCGCACACTCATCCGAGCAGCCGTCCTGCAGGGAACTCTCCACGAGGCACGGCGGATTACATGGGAGCACATTAGGCTTTAGATGTTACTTTTTAATGGACAAACAAAACTTGTACATATTTTTGGTGTATAGCAGAAGGGATTTTTTCAGAACTATTGTACAATGTGACCACTCTCGTTAATAACAATGTATTATATACTTAAACACCACCTAGGCAGTAGATTCTAAGTTTTCTCACCACAAATAAGTACATGAGGGAATAGATAGGTTATTTGGCTTGATTTAGCTATTCCACAGTGTTTAACTACATCAAACTCTCATGTAGACTTTTTTTTAAATAATTTATTTTATTTTATTTATTTATTCATTTATTTCTTAATTTGACCAGAGAGAGACAGAGGGTGAGAGTGAGAGAGAGAGGAAGTGAGAAAGCAAGCCACCAGATTCAGGACTTGAACCCTGGTCGGCCATGTGGGAGTGTCCAGCACCTTAACCACCACGCCACCTGCTGGTCCCCTCTCATGTAGACTTTTTATTTTTTTTAATGTTTATTTATGTTCTGAGGCCAGCACGTGGTGTGGTGGTTATGTTGCTAGACTCCCAGATGGCTCACTGTGGTTTGAATCCTGGACTTGGCCATTTGAAAATCACACTGGGCACTTGTGTTTGCATGCCCAAAATCTCAGCAAGAGATTAGAGAAGGGACTGCAGTGCGGCCGTCCCCCTGGGGGGTGATTTCTGACTTTCCCTCTCTCTGTCTCTCTGGCAAGTGCCCATGCCCTATAGCAAAATCTTTAAAAAATATATGTGTTCTTTATTCATGATAGAGTGCATGTGTGCGAGAGAGCGCGAGAGAAGCTCTTCCACAGGGTCTGGTCAAACCACAGTCCTCCGCTGAAGTCTGCCGGCTCCTGGGCACTCCTATGCCCTGCATAGCTCAGGCTGGCTAGACCAGGGATTTGAACCACAGTCGCCAGGCGAGATCTAGCTCCTCCTGAGCTGCAGTTTACTGTAGCCCCACAGAGCCAGCCCGACTTTTTATTTGTAATGCATCCTTCTAACATTGCCCTCTGCCCCTTTTTCAACAGGGTACGAACGGCGCTCGAAGGTCCGCGCTCCTTGACAGCGACGAGCCCTTGGTGTACTTCTATGACGACGTCAGGACGCTGTACGAGGGTTTCCAGAGGGGCATACAGGTGTCAAGTAAGCATCCCGCTGCACTCACGGGGCTCACTGGGAAACGGTGGCCTTTCAGGTTTGATGTGCTCCGATCTGCCTACTTAGTGGGGTTCGAGTCTGTCTGCCTCCTCCCCTAACCACGGTTAGTCTCAAAGCTCACTGAACCCTCTAGATGTTTCCTGTGGCCGAGGGGCTTCATGGTTAGATCTGCGTTCAGTATCTTCCACATTGCGTGGAGAGTCACGTGTCCATTAACCCATGATGGGCTCTGATGTTTTCTGCGGCCTATTTTATTAGGCCCAGCCCAGCATTTTCAAGCTTACTTGACCATGAGACCCATATTTTGAGAAAGAAATTTTGACAGGACCAGCAGTTGGCATAATGGCTATGTTGCTAGACTCTCATGTAGTCGACCACCATTCGAGCCCCAGACCCGGTGTCTTAAACTCACACCAGACACGTGTGCGTGCATGCCCAAGATCCCGAGAGGAGAATGGAGAAGGGATTGAGGCGTGGCCATCCCCCCCCGGGGGGGTGATTTCTCACTTTCTGTCTCTCTGTCTGTCTCTGTCTTTCTGGCAAGTGCACATGCCCTATAGCAAAACCCTCTCAAAAAAACGTTGGCTCGAGGGGTTGCCCTGAATTGTTCACTGTGCCGTGAGGGACTCCATGACGTCCGTCACTTTCCTCATGCCCAGCGCCTCCCTTTATGCAAAGACAGCAGTAATGTATTCTCATTAATGTTTGAAAACACAGAAGTTCACCTTTTTTCCAAAACCTTCCTGGTCAGTTATGTCCATCCCCTACCTTCAAATGAGGCGTTTTCTGCTCCCAGCGTCTATACCTACTTCTGCGACAGCCCTCATGGCACGGAGGTGCTCGCCTGGCATTCTGTGCCACCGTCCTGTGCCTTGCCAGGCTTCTCTGTACACAGCGCTGACTGCCCAGCACACACTAGGTGCTGCATTAATGCACCCTCAGGGAAGGAAGGACAGCCTCTGGTTCTCCCACCCGGCTGGGCTTTTAGCCTCTTCATTTTTGCGAATGCCCTCTTCCCCTGTGACATTAACCTTGGGATCCATACTTTGTTAGTTACATCGTTGGGTGGTTAGCTTTCACGTGAAAATGCTGTTTTTTACTTTTTGTAGTTTACTATATGGACATGTGTGCTTGCTGGAGATAGACAGCGACAGATAGAGGAGGGGAGTGAGGAAGCATCCCCCCCTGGGGATGGCTACACTGCAATCCTTTCTCCTCCAGTCTTCTGGCAGCATTTTGGGCACACATAACACACATGCCTGGTGGGTTTTTCAAGATGCAGGTCTGAGGCTTGAACTGCTCAGTCAACCATGTGGAATCCAGCCCCTTTAACCTGCATACCACCTGGCCAGGTTAGCGTTTACTTTAGACACTGCTAGCTAGATTGTAGTCTCCTTACAGACAGGGACAGTGCAATATCCCCTTAATACAGGGCATGTCATTTGTGCTCAGGAAGTGCCCATTTTAGGGATCAGCAGTTAGCGTAATGGCTATGTCACTGGACTCCCAGCGGTAGCTGACCACGGTTCAAGTCCTGGACCCAGTGGCTTAAACTCACACCAGGCGCGTGTGTGTGCATGCCCAAGATCCCAAGAGGAGAATGGAAGAGAAGGGATTGCGGCATGGCCATCTCCCCTGGGGGGTGATTTCTCACTTTCTGTCTCTCTGTCTCTCTCTCTCTTTCTGGTGAGCGCACGCGCCCTATAGCAAAAAAATTAAAAAAAAGAAGTGCCCATTTTACTTGATACTGGTAAAGTTGGATATTACAGTTCATGGTATTTGCCCCAATATGCCTATAAGTGGGGTCGTTAAGCCTCACTTCAAAGGTAAAGCAAGTTTACTTGTACATGATTTAATTTGTGAACTCCTTCAAAGTTAGCGTCAAAGCAAGGGTCTATCTGTGATAAAAAATATCCATAAGGTAGAGCAGCTGAACACAGGCCACATGAAAGAGTGAGTGTGAGTGTGTGTGTGTGTGTGTGTGTGTGTGTGTGTATTCGTGCACACCCATTTTTCACCATTACCAAAAAGCATCTATTTAGATTCTTTCCAAGGTAGCAATGGAATGGTGTATGTAACTGACATTTTACTTCTAACTCTTCCCCTGATCTTTTTCCAAAAATTATTTAATTTTATTTACTAGTAGTATTTCTTTTTTTGAGAGGTTTTTGCTATAGGGCGCGTGCACTCACCAGAAAGACAGAGATGAGACAGAAAGTGAAAAATCACCCCCCAAGGGGGATGGCCACGCCACAATCCCTTCTCCTCCATTCTCCTCTCAGGATCTTGGGCACGTACACACACGCGCCCGGCGTGAGTTTAAGCCACCGGGTCTGGGACTTGAACCGTGGTCAACTACGTGGGAGTTCAGCAACACAGCCATTATGCTAACTGCTAGTCCCCTATTAGTAGTAATTTTTAATTTGCTATAGGGCATGTGTGCTCACCAGAGAGAGAAAAAAGTGAGAAAGTAAGCCGCCAGGTCCAGGGACCCGAACCATGATCAGCACCTTAACCACCACGCCACCTGCTGACCCCTTCCCTGATCTTAAGACACGTCACATAATTTATTTGGCCATTTACTCTACTTAGAAAATGAAGGTTCTTCTATGATGTTTCAGGGATGGTGAAGGAAAATAAGTTCAGTTTTCTTAATCTATACTGATTGATAAGGGAGCTTCTTCAGGTTACATTTTTCTTCTTCTTCTTTTTTTTTTTTTTTCTGCAGAAGCTTTTAATTCTAACCTATGAGTACCAGCATATGGTGAAATAGCTACTATGTCACTGGACTCCCATGTAGTCGACCACGGTTCGAGTTCCAGACCTGTGGCTAAACTCACATCGGGCGCATGTGCGTGCATGCCCAAGATCCCGAAAGGAGAATGGAGGAGAAGGGATTGCGGCGTGGCCATCCCCCCAGGGGGTGATTTCTTGCTTTCTCTCTGTCTTTCTAGTAAGCGCATGCGTTGCATAGCAAAAACCTCTCAAAAAAAAAAAAAATTCTAACTTCTGATTTCGTTAGGCCACCGTAGGATCTGAGTTTTGCTCTTTTATGGGAGAGCAAAACTCAGCATTTGGATAAGGATGAGGTGGTTGGAAGTTTACTGGGTAATGGGAGAAGCCAACCTAGAGGTTTTAAGCCTAATATTAAAATAAAACAAAAACAAAAACAGCCAGGGAGCCATGGGTAAAGACTGCATTTTCTGTTTATCAGTGCCACTCATCTCTGACCGTGCTTTGTATCACCTGGGGAGCTTTTAAAAAATACTAAGGCCCACCGTCTCCCTCCAGTTACCTCAGAAATGTCATTAGTAGGGCCTGGATGTAGTGCATTTTTTAGGAATCCACAAGCTTTTTCTGTAAAGGGGCAGGTAGTATATCTTTCAGTCACATGGTCTCTGCTCTAGCTACCCAGCTGTGGCCCGAGATAACCTGTGCATGAATGAGGGTGGCTGTGTTCCCGTGACACCGCACTTACGGAGACAGGCGGGCGGCCGGACCTGGTGCTTTAGCCTGGTTTGCCAGTCCCTGCTCTCAATAATAAATAGCACTCATGCATGTCACTGATGTGCCTTCTCCCCGAAGAGAGCAACGTCCGGTGGGATGGCCCTGTCTTTATTACAGGCCCTGCAACCTGGAGACAGTCTGAGAATAGGCCCCTCCTGTTTTCATCATGGCTGTGTCCAGCCTGTGTCCTCCCGTCCTCCTGACTGATTCTCGAACCCACGGGTGCATCACACTTCTCTAGGCCACCTCGGGTGGGGCCGTTCTCTTGCCTTCTCCCTACTCCCTCATGTCCTCAAGCCAAAGCAGAACCCCTTCATGAACGCTCAGGCTCAGAACAGCGTGGGTGTGGTATGGCCTTTTCTGCCTAGTTGAATCCTAAATCGGAATCAGGGCACATCCTGATATTTCTTAACTTGTTTGCCCTTGTGCATGTCCTCTTATTTCCCCTCATTTTGGATCTTTCCGTGTTTTTTTTTTTTTTTCTTTTTTACCCATGTACTTGTGTTCCAGGTAATTCTTGATACCTTTGGTCACACCATAGAATCTGGGCACAGAAAACATTGTCTCTTCCTTTACACATTTTGAGTTAGAATGCTTCAAACTCCTTTAGAAATGTTGAGGGCTACCTCCTCTGAAAAACCTACAGCAGAATCTCTCCCACTCAGCTACTGGGTGGTCCAGTGGGTGTTACAGAGGAGGTCACGCGGTGCGTGTCCTTAATCATACTTGTCTTTAAAAGTCTCTTTATTTCCCTTTTCTGCCCATTTAAGAAACAAAACAGAAACAAGCAAATAATAAATCAGACCAAAACCCAGGGAGCAAACATCTCCTATCTGAATTCACATTTTCTTGGTTTTTAAGTTTCTTTCTTTCATGTCAGAGAGCCAAGCACCACAACAGGTGTCAGGCCATACTTGCCCTTCCCTGTCGGCCTCAGCCAGCCAGGATCACGGGCAGGTGCAGGGCAGGTCCAGGTCCACGTGGGAAGCAAACCCCAATCTCCCGCGTGGCTTCCAGCATTGCAGAGCTTTGAGCTACTGCTGTGCCCCTCAGCCAGGCCTGCACTTACCATTTCTAACCTGAGGCCTAGAGTCTACAGACTTCGTAGAATGAGGTGGGATACAAATTGAACTCCAGGAATAGTGCTATATGCTAAGCTCATCCTTTTTCTCTTCTTTATTATTTGTTTAGATAATGGCCCTTGTTTAGGCTCTCGGAAACCAGACCAACCCTATGAATGGCTTTCATACAAGCAGGTGAGTTTTCTGGCTCCGTGGACTCCTCGGCAAGCTGTGGTGTGTTCACGAGGTATTCTTGGAGCCCTGGGGTGTAGGGGCTGAGAGTTCCTGCTGCCTGTGTGCTGGGTGAGCTTGGAACTTCAGGATAAACAGGAACATGCAGATGGGACAGATGTAACACAAAGATTCGGGGGAAACTAGATACGTACTATAGCTGGTGATTTTAAACACTTGTTTTAGGGGTTAGGTTTTTGCCATAGGGTTATGCTTTTGCCACATATACCCACCAGAGAGAAACAGAGACAGAAAATGAGAAACCACCCTCTAGGGGGGACGGACATAATGCAATCCGTCTCCTCGATTCTCCTCTTACGATTTTGGGCATGCATGCACACGTGCCAGAGTGATTTTCAAGCCACCTGGTCCAGGGCTTGAACCATGGTTAGTCATGTGGAAGTCCACACCTTACCCACCATGCCACCTGTTTGCCCCTAAGGCACTTTATTTTAAAACTAATGTGGATTCATTATGGAATATAATTTGTAAGATAAAATTCTAGGAAATACTTGAAATAGATCATTCCTTACCCAGAACTCCTAGTGGACAGAGTAAGACAGCTCCTCTCTGCCTGAAGGGTACTAGAAAAACTTAGAAGCCCCTCTGTGGAATGTCCCTCTTATTTCATGGCTGAGGGGAACATGCCCCAGGAGGAGATGCAACTGTCTCACACCACGGCTGGTTATGGCAGAACCAGGACCAGAAGGGAGGTCTGCGGCCTGCTGGGACCGGGCTCGTCTAGCGCATCACATTGGTCCTCAGAGCACGCTTCACCAGCCCACCACCCGTGTGACATTTAACCCCACGGCAGCCGTGGAGAAGGCTCCTGTTACTGCATAACCCAAGGAGGCAGGAGTTGGGACTTTTTACTCTTGTCCCTCCTTCAGGCCCTGCTGGTTGACAGCTGCAGCTGGTTACATAGTGTGTGAATGGCAGGAGGACCTTGCTGTTTAGTTCTGTTTTTCCCATGATCACGGTAAATGTTGGTGCCAGGCTCCCGCCCACCCAGGTCCAGGGGTACCCTGAGGAGATGGGTGAGGTTGGAAGTGTCAGCCCTGCCCCTCCGTTTCCAGAGCAGGGGCCCAGGAAGCAGCTCTGTCCCTGGGCGCTCGCTCCTCCCTGCTCTCAGGGCAGGTGATGGCTGGTGAGTACAAACGTGCTTCCTCCATCTGTGTTTTGTGCGAGAGGTGTTCTTAGTGGCGAGTGTGCTGGGGGTTGTCAGGTGGGCCACGAAGCTGCACTCATGGGAGTGAGTTCTTCCTTCTTGGGCCGAAACTCCTGGTTTCTTCCCTCAGTCTCCGAGGGTGACAGGGTGTAGAAGGCTTTGCTGGAGCAGCGTTCTCCCCCTCCAAAGAGTGAAGAGGTGACTCACTACCCGCCCAGAGGAGGAGGAATGAGCTGAGGATCGGGTGACTGGAGGGATTTCCCTGTTTTGATTTTGCCTTACCGGAGCCAGACAGTAGTTTCCAAGGTCCCTCGTTTTCCCTGGAGGTGCAAACAGTGTATGCTTTGGACACAGCATGGCACGATGGCCTTAAGGCCTCCCAGAACCTTCCGGTGCTTTCTGAACAACTTCTGTTGTATTTATTGGCCGGAAGAGAAAAGACCCACGTGTTACAGATTAGATTTTCAAGGCAGGTTGAAAATCAGTTCGATGTGATGTTTCTGATGGCGTTTCTGTGATTGCACGTTTCAGCTGGAGGCTGGTAAAGGATTCAAATTGGACGGAACCGGAGCGATTTGCACATTTAAATCTGTTTTGTCCCCCACCCCCGTCCCCATTCCCACAATGAATCTAACCTTTTGGGAGCTAGGAATCCCTGGGAGATTTTTTTGAAGAAAGATATAGGCCATCCTTCTAGAAATAAGATGTATGCATATTGTCCTCAGAAGCTGTGCAAACAGTGGCAGGTATTTCTCAGAGCTCCGTCCCTTCAGTGCACCCGGGAGCTGTGAACTAGCCGCTGGAGGAGGCGATTTGCCTCTTCATGTTATTCTGCCGCCTTGCCGGTGCCGGGCCGTTCCCACGGGCAGGGCTGCGTGGGGCTGTGTGCCAGAACCCACAGGTTTCAGGCCAGGGATCAGGTGTGGCTTTATTTCTTACAGGCATGGGTGTGCTTTCAAAGTACTGTTGACAATCCACCAATTGAGAAGAAAGAAAATAACTTTAAGTTTTGAGATTTTTAAAAGAAATTTTTGGGGCCAGCAGGTGGTGTGGTGGTTAAGGCACTGGACTCCCACAAGGCCAATTGTGGTTCAAATCCTGGAGCTGGTAGCTTACTTTCTCACTTTCCTTCTCTGTGTGTGTGTGTGTCTCTCTCTCTCCGGTCAAATTTGAAAAAAATAATAAATTAAATAATTATTTTTTAAAAAAGAAACTTAATGAATTTGGGGTAGGATGGGGAGAAGACAGGGGTGGGTATGTATAGTCCTGCCTAATTTTTTGTGACTCTACATATTTTAAGTAGTTGTTATAATAAAATTGATTTCTGTTACACTGTTTACCACTGTTAACAACACCGTCCTAAGTTTGATGTGGTTTTCACAGTTGTCATATCTGGTCAGTAGATAGCGCTCTTTCAGAAACGGGCCCTCACTGAATCATCCACCTACTGGTGGGTCATTCTCCTCCAGAGGAGTTTTTTTGCTTTAACTAACTTTGAAATATGTGTCTTTGGACATAAGACTTTTCAAAGTCTCCTTCTAAGATGGAATGATTTCCTAAGAACAACTTCACAAGAATGGAGTTGTAGAGCCTAAAGATAAGAGCTTGCTTTCTTTCTTTTTTTTTGGAGAGGTTTTTGCTATAGGGTGTGCATGCTCACCAGAAAGACAGAGAGAGACATAGAGACAGAAAGCGAGAAATCACCCCCCAGGGGGGATGGCCACACCGCAATCCTTTCTCCTCCATTCTCCTCTAGGGATCTTGGACATGCACACACATGCGCCTGGTGTGAGTTTAAGCCACCAGGTCCAGGACTCGAACCACAGTCGACTACGTGGGAGTCCAGCGACATAGCCATTACGCTAACTGCTGGTCCCAGAGCTTGCTATTTTTGTTTTTAAAGGTCTCTCAAAAAACTTGCTGTTTTTGTGTTTAGGCCAAATGACAGGTTTTAGCTGCTGTGCTGCTTTTCATAAATACAAAATAAAGCAAAAACAAAAACAAACTACACCCCTGTACTGAGAGGGAGGGAGCCACGAGGAAAAAGAAAGAAGCAAAACATTTAAGGGACACAGAAATGGGAAGTATCTGCTGACGATAACGTGCACGGTCAGATCATTGACTGGATTAATGCACGGTTTATTCATGCTGGGAAAATTCGTTTTGTATGTCGTCATTCTACACCGTGATTGAAGGTATATAAAATAATGTTATAAAATTAAATGACAAAAAAGCAAGAAGTATAATAACCCGGCTGTATACCAAAGTGTAATCGCTTGTGTCCCACGCTATTAGGATGAGATTAATTTGCTTTGCAGAAGGAATCCTACAGTCGTTTTTACAGCAAGTTCTGTCAACTGCAACCTTGTGTTTTACAAAGATGTGTCGATAAAGGAGTATCTGTCTGTCCCTCCTCGCCTTCTGTGTGCAGCTTGCCGGCCGGGATTCGAGTCTGGTCAGCTCGGAGCCCTGCGACAGAGCCTGACGCTGTTTCTGTTGTGTCTCCTCCCATTTCAGGTTTCAGAACTGTCGGAGTGCATCGGCTCAGCGCTGATCCAGAAGGGCTTCAAGGCTTCCCCAGATCAATTCATTGGCATCTTTGCTCAAAATAGACCTGAGGTATTCATCGTCAGAGACCTCACTGTGGATTTGGGGGCTCAGGTGGAAGAGCCAGGCCGAGGTCATACCTGATTCCACCGAGAACATAGCTTTGTGTTACACCCTGGAGAGTTCCACGTGAAAGCCTGAGCCAGGGACTTCCTAGCCTATAAGAGGGAAAACATACATGTGTATTTTTATTATTTGCTTTTGCTTTTTTAAACCAGTTCCCCCAACAAAATCTTTAGAATAATTAATGTATAAAGAAGCCCGCTTACTTTAAGGACTACCCTTGTGATTAGGAAAATAGCACCAGCACATTAAGAAGAAACTTTTGTTCACACCAAATCCTCATCTTTCCTTTCTGAAAAGTAGGAGGCTTTCTCTCTGGTGCTATCACAAAGTTGCAGATCCCACAGGCAGTGGGGAGAAAGCTCCTCACTGTGAGCTGGCCTGCATTTAGCCGTCCGACTGGCATTTGGCTGTCTAGGCCCAGCGTGGTACTTCAGTAAGCCATTTATGAAAGCGAATTTCAATGAGAAGCTCTCTTGGAGACACTGCGTATCGTGTTCGCCCACAGCGTAGAGGGCTTGGAGCTGAAGAAATTGAATTTATTTTTATGCCTACTTGTGTTCAAAAGACATGTTGGCTCAATCCCTCTGCTACTGATTATTTTATAAATTCGAACGACTTCTTAGAGTTTTATGTCCTGCCAAGAGAGGAACAGCGTTTTCCGTAGCGGAGTGATAACCAGGCTCATGGAATTTCATTTCTTTCATTCCAAAGGAAAACATCCAAAATATTTGATTCAGTGGAACTTTCTCATGAATCTACCACGTATTCGTACTTCAAAGAGTAGATTCCTTCCTGTGTTTGTGATTTCATTCCACAGCTGTTTATTGAGCTTCTGCTGTGTGCCAGATACTGTGAGAGGCATCAGAGCACACAGTGCCTTAGGTCCCCTTCCTGAGGTACCATGTAAGGAAAGACACACTCATAAGCTGATACGTGTAATGTGGTAAGTGCAGACACAGGTCAGGCTTAAGGGAGCTCCATCAAGGAGGACTTCCTGGAGGTGGTGTCTGAGTAGAATCTCAGGGGAATTAAAGACAGGGAAGCTAAAGAAGTGCCAGTGTACATTCATATCAAACAGCACACGTGTGTCACGGAATGAAGCATTTTGTGTGGTGGAGCATGGAGTGGCAGAATAAGAACGGTAAAGAGAACCGTATGTGTCATTCATGCCCTGCTAAGGATTTAGTTGGGCCCGGTGTCCATGCTGGAAGCTCGAAATCCATTCCACAAAAAAAAAAAAAAAAAAAAACACTGAGTTTCAGGCCATGGGACGGAGCTGCCCTCCCTTCCAACGGCAGCGGTGCATTTATCTGTGCCATGTACCAGAGTTCTGCCAGAGATTTATTTGAGAGGTACACCTGGACATAATGGGGGGCCCCTGAGGGATTAGGAGTGAAAGACTGATCTTCACTGTGGTCTTAGAGGAAGGAAAGTCACCCTGCGGCCAGTGAGTTTAGAGGCAAGATGAGCAATTACCGTATCCCTTCTTCCCTTCACTGCTTTTCTGGGGAGGTTTCTGCCACGTTTCCTGTTAGGCACGTGGGTGCCCTCCTTGCCCTATGCCCAGGCTCAACCATGCGTTGCTACCGGATTGATCTTCCTCAAGCCCCACAGCCACGGTGTGTCCTAGAAACCCTCCGTGGCTTCTGCACTGCCTGGGAAACAGGACCAGCCTCCTCCGCACACAGCTTGCGTCAGTCCAGCTCTGTAGCCTTAGTCACCCCCCACTCCCCTGCCAGCAGCGGCCCTGCCAGCCAGGTTGCTCACCGATACGTGCCCTGCCTTGATGGTGCAGTCCCCTCTTGGACCCTTCTTACCTGCCCCTCCCACCTCCCAAAACCAAATCGTGTTTTTCTTGCAAAAGGCAAGCCCAGTTACCTTCCCCATAGGTATGTGCCGTGGCCTTCACTGAAGTGGACTCTCCCACCTCTGAGTCAGCCCTTAGCTTGGGTTGTTAATGATCTTTTCACACATTTGCCTCAGTTCTTCAGGCAGATTGTAGTTTCTTTTGAAGGAGAGGACAGTTTTCTTCTTCTTAGGAGACTCTTATGGCTCTTGGCACAAAGTAGTAGCTACACGATTGTCATTTGCTTCATCAATCTTTTTTTAAAGAGGTTTTTGCTATAGGACGCATGCACTCACCAGACAGAGACAGAGAGACAGAAAGCGAGAAATAACCCCCCGGGGGGATGGCCATGCTGCAATCCCTTCTCCTCCATTCTCCTCTCGGGATCTTGGGCACGCACGCACACACACCCGGCATGAGTTTAAGCCACCAGGTCCGGGATGCGAACCGTGGTCGACTACGTGGGAGTCCAGCGACATAGCCATTACGCTAACTGCTGGTCCCTCATCAAATGTTTTCACGTTGAGTCTCTGAGTACTGTGCTCCTTGGAGGGATTCGTGATGATCTCGTGTTCTCTCCCAACCTTTCCTGTTTGTCTAGTGGGTGATCATTGAACAGGGATGCTTCGCTTACTCAATGGTGGTCGTGCCTCTTTATGATACGCTTGGAACCGAAGCCATCACGTACGTAGTCAACAAAGGTACGTCTGTGATCTTGGCATGGATGTTGGCCTACTTACTGGTTCAGTCTTGTGGCTTTGCATTTGCTAATGTTTGATTTATAGGGATCTTACATTTCAATGTACATCTACCTTTCCATTCAAAGAACACAGTCTGTAATATAGATATTAGAGAGTTAAGCTTGTAACATCCCAGAGCTTATTCCTCATTGTGTCCCTTCATTTACAGCTGAACTCTCTCTGGTTTTCGTTGACAAGCCAGAGAAGGCCAGGCTCTTATTAGAGGGTGTAGAAAATAAGTTAACACCAGGCCTTAAAATTATCGTTCTCATGGATGCCTGCAGCAGTGAGCTCGTGGACCGAGGCAAGAAGTGTGGGATTGAAGTCACCACCATGAAGGCCATGGAGGTGAGTTCTGCCCTGCCTCCTTCCCTGAGAGTTTCCCGGAGGACATCCGGCCCAGCCGGGAAGCCCAGACCTGCCGTGCACTTCCAACTCTGACTGGCTATCCCAGCAACCCCAAACAGGTAGCTGGAATTCCTGTCTTCCTCCTGGAAAGGAGAACTCTACACACATGCCTGGTATTGACACATCACAGCTTACAGAAGTACTCTCATAAAGGGAGCTGCAAGTGTTCACATATTCACTCCGGAGCACGGCCTAGCCAGACCAATAAATGCCTAAAACTGTAACTTTCAGTTGAGGCAGCTGGGATTTACATGTATATGTCCTCTGTCGACTTTAATGTATTTTACTTACTGATTTGTCTCTAAAACTGAACCTGCTATGGGGCTACTTCAAAAAGCTTGTGGAAAGTAGAGTTAAACTCTGAGTTTATTTTGATGAAGAATTTTTTAATTCATGCAGTTTTCATAATGCGCATTTGCCTTGAACTTTCGGGAGACCTCTTGTCTAGAAATCGGCCTTGTTATTCCTGTTCCCATAAATATGTACAGTTGTTCTGTGTCAGTTTAAAAATGGTTAATGTGGGAAATTTTATCTGCATTTTACCATCATCAAAACATTTTTTCACAAAAATTACATAGATGCGTAAGTGACTAAAGACCAAAATATAAAGTATAAAAAATCTTAATTTTTAGGACTGGCCCCCTAGCACAGAGGTTAAGCCCCATGTTTAAGGAGCCAGGTCCCACATGACCAACCATAGTTCAAATCCCAGCCCTGGCAGCTTGAAAAACACGCCAGGTGCACGTGTATGTCCAAAATCCTGATGAGAGGAAAGA
>NW_006160208.1:2161106-2170528 GCF_000334495.1 Tupaia belangeri chinensis | reverse complement strand
TAGGAAAAGGGATTGGGGTGTGATCACATTTCACTGGGGTTACTTTCTCTCTTTCTCTGGCAAGCACACATGCCTTCTGACAATTAAAAAAAAATCTTAGTTTATAAAAGATCATTTTATATTTATTTGCTTAGTTAGGTTCATGCTTAGTTTTTTAAATTTTATAAGCGAAAGATGAATGGTTGAAGAAATTAAGAGTAGCTTTATGGGGACCAGCAGATGGAGTAATGGTTACATCGCTGGACTCCCATATAATCGACTGCAGTTCGAGTCCCGGACCCAGCAACTTAAAACGCACGTAACAACTGCCCAGAGGAGAAGGGATTGTGGTGTGGCCATCCCTTCTGGATGGTGATTTCTCACTTTCTGTCTCTGCCTATCTCTGTCTCTCCAGCAAGCACACGTGCCCTATAGCAAAAATCTCAAAAAAAAAGAAAAAAAGTAGCGTTATGGTTACTCTTAGGATCAAGTTTCTATTCATGTACATTTTTACAGGATCGAAACTAGAAACATTGACATCTGGAACATTTGCAGGTTTTTCTATATTTCAATAGAATTTTCAAACATGAAAACAGTTGAGAGAATTGTAGAGTAGACAGCCATGTGCCCACCACCCAAAGTGTACAGTGAGCATTTCAATGAGAGTCATGGTTCACTTAAGCATGAGAGGGTGTTCTGAGGCTGCATGCCTGGGCAACTTCATCGTTGAGCAGACATGACGGAGTGCACGTGCACAGTCCAGTTCTAGGTGGTATAAACTACTTGCACGCCTAGGCTGTCCACTACAATCTTATGGAACCACTGTCTTAGCAGCAGCAGACTGACGGCATTGCTTTAGCTCCTACAGCAGTCCTTGTTCATCTCATTTTGCTTTCTGAGGTCTCAGTTACCTGCAGCCAACTGCAATCCAAAATTAAGTGAGTCAAGTACAATAAGATATTTTCGGATATCACTTTCCCAAAGCTTTTATGACCACATATTGTCATTCTTGTTCTATTTTGTTATTGTTAATCTCTTACTATGCCTAATTTATAAATGTTTGTATAGGAAAAAAATTGCCTACATAGGGTTTAGTATCATCTGTGATTTCAGGCCTCCAGTCAGGGAGGGGAGACTTAGAATTTATCTTCTGTAGTTAAGGGGGGCTACTCTATTAATCCATCGAGTGATAATATCTCTGGTCACTCATCAGTCCATCTTGTTTATATTTTTTCAGTAAGTTACAGATTTCATTGCCCCTAAAAACTTCAGTATGTGTATCATTAACTAGAATTCAAGATTTTTTTTAAATTTATTTTTTAATTTTAATTTTTTTAGAAGTTAAGGATGGCAACTTTTTTCTTTTTGATAATTGCTGTATGTTTTCTAAGTGATGTTATAAAACAGGTTAAGGCTATGAAACTTTCTTGGCAAATAGCTCACTAACTTGGATAATGTTTGTTCTCAGAAAATTAAAAGCCAAATCGTATGTAACTATTGCTTTATTTTATTTAGCCCTAACCTTTGAAGAATTGTAAATCTCTAGAAGCTATGTAAGAATTTTGAGTGATGAGTAGAAATATAGAGCTAATAAATATCATTTTGAAGGAAAAATTACAGGGATTATAATGGCTTGGGCTCTTGGTTGAATTCTCACAAGAAGTCAGAGTTTGTTTACTCAGTGATCTGTCATCTGTGGAATTTAAAATATCATTAACTTTTTAAAACTTTTCTTTAGGGGGAGGCAAAGCTCACTGAGCCCTGAGCACACCTACCTAATTTTCATTTAATTATAGGCATGCTTACACCATATGTTCAGTCAAGCTGTTCAATTTTAATAGGAAAAGAATATAGTTTATTTTAAAAATTAATAGATATCAAAGTGACCACCAAAACTGTCTTAATGTAGCAAACTGAACCACATCCGTGATGGTGACAGGAAGCCTGAAATTGGAAAATGCCAAACCCCAGATCTGGATCTATCATTCTTAACTCATATGTCTATTCTTGAAATGACCTTAGGTCTTCTGCTGTGGCCTGTTTTGGAGGCTCCCAAATCCTTTCTCTGTGCTTTTTGGGGAGTACAAGGATTTGAACATTTCCAAAAGGCAGCCATTTAAATCTGACAGAGGCTGATTTTCCTCCCCAGATTAAAGATGTCGGTGTTGCAGAGCCAGGTGACCCGATGGTACAGGGCTCGGATTCGGGGAGTTGTAGAGTATCTGCAGAGTGCTGGTTGTGGTTAAGAGCAGGGTTTTGTTAAAGGCTATACTAGGAAGTGGGAGTGGAGACCAGAACTACGTTGTAAAAGACTCTGCTGCCTTTTGAATAAATTCTATTTCAATGGCAAGTCTTAATACCATTTATGTAATTTCATCAGAGATGAAATAACAGGAAAATTAGTTCTTTTTTAATAAGTTTTTTTTTTTTTTTGTTTATTTGGTTTTGCTGTAGAGTACATGTGCCTTCTGGAGAGAGACAGCGAGAGAGAGATGGAAAGAGAGAATGGCCACATCTCAGTCCCTTCTTCATTCTCCTGTCGGGATCCTGGGCACACACACTCACACACCTAGTGTGATTCTCACGTACTAGGCCTGGGACTCAGATTGCAGTCAGTCATGTGGGATCCAGCACCTCAACTTCCATGCCACTTGCTGACCCATTTTTTAAAAGAAATTAAAAAATTAATTTGTTTTATTCATGATCAAAAGCAAATGTACATACGAGAGAGAGAGAGAGAGAGACCCTCTGCAAGATCTCGTCTTGTCGTATTCTTTCCTCAGCCCTCCAGCTCTTTATGATTTTGGACACCTGTGCATGTACCTGGCATGTTTTCAGGCCCATGGAAATCTGAACCTGGGGGTGGCTGTGTGGCTTCCAGCACTGTGGTTTCATTTGCTGCTGACTATGCCACCAGGGCCAGAAAATGACTTCTTAGAGCAATAAATAAATACTTTAGTTCTGGTGTGTTAAAATTGCCGTAGTTCATTTAATTGGAAGGTTAAGCACTTTTGAGCCCGCTGTGATTGGACGCCATAGTGAAGTCGGCTTTAAGTGACCTTATTCTTTACACTTAGACATGTGTCTCCCACAAAATCGGAGACTTGCCTGTTGATGGTGATCTTTGTGATCGTATCTTTGACTGGACCAGTGTGCAGTGTGATCACGCTGGGAAAATTCATGTTACAAGCTGTAATGACAGACAGTGGTTGACTGTATAAAAAAATAATAATAAAAAGGAAGAAAAAAAATGTGTCCCCCCCAAAAAAACAGAAATGTTTCCATTGATGATTTTTTTTCTCTTCTAATTAAGGATCTGGGAAGAGCCAACAGACGGAAGCCCAAGGTAAGCATACTGTACCAGACCCCACCACACCCTCCATGCAGTTTTCAGTGTCTAGTCATGTTGGAGACTAGCAGAAAGCGTGGATGATACTTAGGGCTTAGTTTTCTTTTCTTTTCTCTTCTGATTTGTACCACTTTTTTTTTCTAATCTCCTTTAGCCTCCAGCACCTGAGGATCTTGCAGTAATCTGTTTCACAAGTGGAACTACAGGTCAGTTTTTAAATGGAATTGCTTCTAAGTATTATCTGAAAGTCTGCATTCCCCACTTTTTTATTTTTATGATATATTAACTAGCTGTCCATGAATGAAAAGCAGAAGAGATGGAAGTAGCTCTTAGCTCTGCTAGATACTCTCAGAACCTGAGTGCCATACATTGTCTCCGACATTTATTTAAGGTGACTTTAGATTCACTCTTCTCCCTAGCAGAATAACTGTATCAGTGGCTCCCAGGAACGGAACTCTTGGCTTTGCTTTTCTTATTGCTACGTACACCCTCAAAAACGTGTGCATTCTGCTAGAGATGATTTAAGATACTAAGTTTTATCGAAAGAATTGCGGGTTGCTCAGGAATTCAATGTCACCCAACATTTGGCTTCCATGGGTGTATCGGACCGTCGAGGCGTCTGAGGCCCTCATTCCACAGGGTGTCTGGGCTTCCTCAGGTTCTCTCTCGCCGTGATGCCTTCCTATATTCTAACGCTGTTCTGCTTCACGTGTGCTCTGCAGGCAACCCCAAAGGAGCAATGATCACTCACCGAAATATAGTGAGCGATTGTTCAGCTTTTGTGAAAGCGACAGAGGTAACTTTGGGGGATATTTTCATCTTTCTTCACATTCATTGGTTGGCATTAGGCCTTAAGAATGAAAGTGGCGAAGGTGGCACCACCATGGCGGGCGGTATTCAGAACAGGTCTTTAGAACACTATCTGCAGAACAGTGTAGATCTCAGTGTTAACATGATCCAAAGCTGCCTCCTCTCAGCGGTTTTTGTCGTAGACCTGATCTCCAACTCTTGCTGTGACCAACTAAGGTAAATCGGCAGTTGGGATTTACCACAACTTTCCTATAGTGAAATTTTATTTGCATATTGCCCTATAAATATTTTCCAAGAAAGAGCAAAGAAGGGATGACTTTCTTATACTGTCATCTAGTAGTCCAGTATTGGGAAAATAATTTCTCTCAAGTTGACAAAGAAATGTTAAAGACTACTAAAGGTTTTTGAGTTATTATTACATATTGTGTTCAATTTGGCTTTCAGTATAAGAGAAGAGGAGAATGAAAGCCTCAAACTTTAATTTCCTATGTAATCTTACAGTTCACTATCCAAATGTCTGAGTCTGCCCAGGCTGCCATAACAGAATACCCCAGACTGGGTGGCTTAAGCAACAGACACTTATTTTCTCACAGTTCTGGAGGCTAGAAGTCCAAGATCAACCACCAGCAAATTCATTGTCTGGTGAGGGCTCTCTTGTTGGCTTGCAAATGTGTGTCCTCACATGGGCTTTCCTCTGTGCACACATGGAAAGAGAGACCTCTGGTGTCTCTACTTCAGCCCTATCAGATCCAGAGTTACCTCCAAATACAGTCACACTGGGGCCCATCTCTGAATACACTGGGGGTTAGGACTGTAACTTGAATTTGGTGATGTGGGGAGACATAGTTTAGCCTATAGCACCAAGAGTATGTTTCAAACTTACCTTTTAAAAAGATATTTATTGAGCAATGTATTTCTCTTACACTCTTATTCACATTGAACATAATTTGTTTTTGTTATCTCTTGGGGGAGTATTCTGTATCTCCCGTTTTTGTGGCAGGAGCCTGTGCTTCATGGTTTGGGGGAATGGACATCTTGAGTGTCTTATAGAAAGCGGATCTTTGAGGGATCTTGCCCTTTATTTTACTTTGTTCCGCTTCTTAGTCCTTAATACCTCTTTCAATATATACTTCTAAACAGAGTTAAACATTTAATACCCTACCAAAGTGCAATTTTAAATTCTTGTTTGGCCTTCAAAGCACACTTCAAATGCATTGGTGGCTCCACTGAGGCAAATGATTGCAAACTTTATTTAAAATCATAATTGTAATATCAAGGGGCATTCTCAACTTGGCAAAAACTTCTAGTCACAATAATAGACATTGTTGGCACTAAATCAGAAAATGAAGAGTATAGCTATTACTGAGTCTGATTTCTCATTCTGTAACAATTTCCTACTGAGAAGTACTGAGACTCTCACAGGGCACACTCGAATGAAACTAAGCTAAGATTATAGCAGGCCCAGTCTACACCCGGGGCTTCGAGGGCTGCTACATCTGCTCGGGACATGTGCTGTCATCTGTTGTCACATTATTATTAAAAGTCTTGGGCAGGAGAAGGGCATGGCTCAGAAGTGTGTCACCCTTGTAACTTGACAGAACCCTCGTTTCTCAGTTGGTGTGGCAGCAGCTGTTGCTGGCACTCCCGTTTTGGCCAGAACTCTTCCTGAGCATTTCCATACCAACCCTGACCTTGCCTGCCCCTGAGTCAGGCCACTCAGAAGGAAAGCAGATGTCCACATTCATCTGCCGTGGACCCACCGCAATCCACATTTGTAGATGAGCAAATCTGGTGTGGAGCTGCAGTTGCATTAAACAAATTGGGATCATGTTTTTTTGTGGGATAAAATAGGGCTTTAAGGTAAAAAATGTTGACCAAGCTCTAATTTTCTAGGTACACTTCCACTATAAATAAAAGGGCCTTGGAAATCCATCGTTTCTTACCTTCTCTCTCCCTTTCCTTTGGCAAAGTAATGTGCTGTCTTATGTTAGAATGGGCCTTATGTTTCTTACCTTAAGGTGAATTTGAGCTTGCTGGGTGGCGTGGTACTATAGCTCTGAAATACTAAATGATTAGAGCACATAACCCTTCAACCTCCCACTTTGGGAATATTTTCCTTTTTTTCTTTCTTTTTTCTTTTTTCTTTTTTTTTTTTTTTTAAGAGGCTTTTGCCTTAGAGCATGTGCGTGTACCACAGAGAAACAGAGACAGAGGGAAAGTGAGAAATCACACCCTGAGGGGATGGCCATACCACAGTCCCTTCTCCCTCATTCTCCTGGGATCTTGGGCACGCACGTGTGCACAGGCACTGGCATGAGTTTCAAGCCACCAGGTCCAGGACTTGAACTGCTATCAGCCCTGCGGAAGTCCAGCATTGTAACCGCGATGCCATCCGCTGGCCTGTTTTTCTTGTTTTGATTAAAGTCCGAAAGTGGATTTACTTTGTCATTGAGAGTGGCCTCTACCCATCTGGATAGTTAAAGTCTTGTTCTCATTTTATTTTTTGGTGAGAAAAAGGTGCGCACAGCTTTTTCTCGTCCGCGTTGAGGGGCTATGTGCTCTACGGTAAACTGGGAAAATGACTGGATGTCTGAACGCTTTCTTGCCTTGCTGCTGTCTTTGCCTACAGAACACAGTCAATCCTTCCCCAGACGATATCTTGATCTCTTTCTTGCCTCTCGCCCACATGTTTGAGAGAGTCGTAGAGGTAGGCACTGACCTTTGTTCCTCGTTGTTTGTTTTGTGTGCTCTGCTAAGTCGTTGTGTTTTACAGAAAGCGATTGTCTTGAACCCCAGTGACACACACATTTCGTTTTTACCACTCGCACACATGTACGAACAGCTCCTCCAGGTAAGCTTCGTGTGCGGACTGGCCTCCCCACGGAGGGCTATCTATCCAGCCTGCTTTACAAATGGTGCGCGTTGTTTGGAAGAGTATACATTCTTTTCCTGGGTCTGAACTGGATTACTTAAACTTCAGCCATTTATTTTGCAATTGGGAGCCCCGAACTTGTGGAGTCATGTCCTTACTACTCTGGACATGATTCTAGAAAGGTTAACTTTGAAAATAATTTTTCTTAATAATTATGTTGTTTAACTTTATTTACTTTAATTTGACCAGAGAGGGACAGAGTGAGAGAGAGCAAGAGAGAGAGAAAGTGAGAAAGCAAGCTGCTAGGTCCAGGACTCGAACTGCAGTCAGCCATGTGGGAATCCAGCACCATTGACCACCACACCATCTGCCAGCCCCCAAAATAATTTTTTTATTAATTTAACCTTACAGAGGCCTGGGAGGCTTCTGTTCTGCAAGAAGTCTTTTATTTTTTTGGTGTTTTTTCATTTTTGTTTTTGTTTTTATGTTTTTGAGAGAGAGATTTTTACTATAGGGCATATGCGCTCGCCAGAGAGACAGAAATACAGAAAGACAGAAGGTGAGAAATCACCCCCAATTGGGGATGGCCACATGCAATCCCTTCTCCTCCATTCTCCTCTGGGGATTTTGGGCATGCATGCACATGCACCTGGCATGAGTTTTAAACCACCGAGTTCATGACTTGAACCACGGTCAGCTACATGGGAGTCCAGCAACGTAACCATTACACCATCTGCTAGTGTAAAGTCTCTAATTTTGATTGTGCACAAGTTGGCTTAACCTGAGTTCTATTGTTTTTGTTTTTTGTTTGTTGGTTTGTTTTTGCAAAAGGGAGCATGCATTCACCAGAGAGAGGGAGACGGAGGATTGAGGGGGCAGGGACGGACAGGGAGAAAGCATCCTTCATGGGAAATGGTCACACCTCAATCCCTTCTCCTCTATTTCTCCCTCCTCTCCGGATTTTGGGCACACATGCCTATGTGCCTGCCATGTTTTATAGCCACTGGGTCTGGGACTCCAGTCCTGTCTCAGTCATGTGATATCTGGCTCCTGTAACTACCAGGCCATGGGCTGGCCCAAGACCTTTTTTCCATCAGTATTCTAAATGACCAGGGAAAAGCAAGACGATCTTTAGCTGACCTTGGCCTAGACTCCCTGTACACAACTGTGCAGCTAATTGAAAAACTGACCAAGTGCCATCTTGCTTCCTTGCACAATTTTGGGTTTTATACTATAGGAAAAATGATGAGCACCATTCGTTCATTTAGTGAATATTTATTGAGTGCCAGCTATGTGCCGGGCGCTGTGCTCAATGTTGGACACAGAGAGAAGACTGGTAGAGAGCCAGTCCTTGGGGTAATTGCTGCCCTGTAAGATTCACTTACCCCGCAAGGGTAAAGGATCATTAGCTTTCATGTTCCCTCCCTCACTTCCACTTCCAGCATGCCTGGGGGTCTCTTGGGTTTGTAAAGCAACCCCAAATGCCTTGGCTGATGGGCCATGTGTACATAACTGCAGTTCTGCGAAGTACTCAGGAGGCAGGCCACACCAAATAGGAGCCTCCATAACTTCGATTTTTAAACCACAGACCATGGCGTGCCTTTTCATGGTTTCTGCTTTCAAGCCAAAGACCGTCTGTGCTTCTATTGCCTTATCCTTTGAGGCTTCTTTTCTTTTTTTAAGTTTAAAATAGGTGGGCTGTTTGTCAAGTCCATGTCGCTCCCTGGTGCAGTTTGCACTAAACGGGGAAAAAAAAAATCATGCGATATCTTACAGCTGATTGACAGGCCACTTTGGTAATGAATATCCTGGTGTCTCTACATCGGCATAGTCAGTGGTATGTCACAAACTTTGAGTGACACTCAATTAAAGGAGAATGAGACTTTTACATGCTTGGACTGTAGGCAAGAAGTTACGCTTTTATTTTGAAAATAAATTAGAATAAAGTTTCTGGAAAGCTGAAAATATTTGGCACCTGTAATACCGTGTCACTCATTCAGTAGATATTTATCACAAAGTGGAAAGAGTAGGACTTCTGTGACCCTCACTGAAAACATACCCTGGTTTCATACCAACCTGTGTGTCTTCAGGAGAATCAAGAACTTGCATACCACATTTCCAGATGGTACAATGATTGGTGGATGCAAAAGCTTTTTTAAAAAGCTACTTATATTCAGGAACGTTAAGATTTCTGGAACCCGGCCTGACGCGCTTAGACGGAAGCCTGTGCGTTGCAGTGTGTGTCGCGTAGCCCCTGCCGTGGAGGTCACACACATCTGATTCTCTTTACCTCTGCAGTGTGTGATGCTGTGTCATGGAGCTAAAATAGGCTTTTTCCAAGGAGATATCAGGCTGCTTATGGATGACCTCAAGGTGCTTCAACCCACTATCTTCCCTGTGGTCCCAAGGCTG
>NW_006160208.1:2149190-2161071 GCF_000334495.1 Tupaia belangeri chinensis | reverse complement strand
CTGAACCGGATGTTTGACCGCGTAAGTCCCAGGTGGCAAAGTGGGTGGAACAGACCACTGGACTTTGAATCCAGGCCTCGGGTTTGGGCTCATCCATGTGCCATCTGTGTGACTGGGGACATTTCTCTTCATCTCACGGAACTTCAGTTTACCCATCAGTAAAACTGGAATAAGTTTACCTCACAGAGTCAGTGTAAGGATTGTGAGAGAAAACAAACACGTTTCATAAACTCTGAGGCACTATACAGGTAGAAGGTGGAAGGGCATTTTATTTTCACGATGAGCTCTTCTGGCTTCTGCTTTCTCTTCTATGAAACAGGCCTCTTCTCCCTTCCTGTCTGTCTCGTAAAGTTACTAATTGGGTCACATGAGAAGTATAGCTGTGAAATGGTTTTGCGAATTGTGACCCTTCCATGCACAGTAAAATATGACTTAGTCACACTGAGAAGAGCACTTAGCTAGGGTGGGGACAGAGGATGCCTGCACCTCATGGTGGCATTGTGGCGTGGCACCCATCTGAGGCAGGACTAGTATGTGGTACGAGCAGTCCATGATTAATGGGCAGTAGAGGGGACTTCGAAGAGTTTGTGGAAAATGGAATTCAAGTATGAGTTCATTTTAGTACAGAATATTTAGCAATCCTGGAACCAGCAGTTAGCGTAATGGCTATGTCGCTGGACTCCCATGTAGTCGACCGCGGTTCGTGTCCTGGACCCGGTGGCTTAAAACTCACGCCGGGCGCGTGTGCGTGCGTGCCCAAGATCCCGAGAGGAGAATGGAGGAGAAGGGATTGCGGCATGACCATCCCCCCTGGGGGGTGATTTCTCGCTTTCTGTCTCTATGTCTCTCTCTGTCTGTCTGGTGAGTGCACGCGCCCTACAGTGAAAATCTCTCCAAAAAAAAAAAAAAATTTAGCAATCCATACATACATATTTTTTTCATAATAAGCATTTTCTATGAACTTCTTGAGGACTTTCTCATATTCACACTCTCTCTTAAGGCAGGGCTTTTTTTTTTTTTTTTGGAGAGATTTTCGCTGTAGGGCGCGTGCACTCACCAGACAGACAGAGAGAGACAGAGAGATAGAAAGTGAGAAATCATCCCCTAGGGGGGATGGTCACGCTGCAATCCCTTCTCCCCCATTCTCTCGGGATCTTGGGCACGCACGCACACACGCCTGGCGTTGAGTTTTAAGCCACTAGGTCCAGGCCGCAAACCACGGTCGACTACCTGGGAGTCCAGCAACATAGCCATTATGCTGACTGCTGGTTCCCAGGCAGGGCTTCTTTAATCTCTGGGAACTTTTAAAAAAAGTTTTAGAAATATAGCGTAGTCATGGTAGTTTGTGCTACAAAGATGCTGTGCTTTAAATTTCTTAAACATAACCCAGCTGTGGTGGCTCACACTGCCTAATGCTGTGTTCCATAGGCCAGGACCATATGGGAGGCCCAGACTCAGTTCCTGGTCCAACTGAAATGCCTCTAACCCCAGCTACTTGGAGAGGCTTAAGGCAGGAAGATTGCAAGTTCTAGGCTGGTATGAGTAACCTACCAATATCCTGTCTAAAAAGAATTAGAACAGTTTTATTGAGATGGACAAAGGATATTAACCTGCTATTGGGTTGCTAACAGAAATACCTGAGACTAGGTAATTTATAAATAATAAAGGTTTATTTGACTCATGATTCTGGTGGCTGGAAAGTCCATGGGCATAGGGCCAGCATCAGGCTGGCCTCTGTTCCTACATAACAGCATGGCCCACAGAGGCAGAGTGGATAGTGGGTACATGCAGAGAGAAAAACCAGGGCAGCCATCTTTCTTTTAAACAACCCACTTTCATGGGAACTAACTCTTCATGAGAGTGAAGACTCACTGTGTCTAACAAGATAGCACTAATCCATTCATGAGTGTTGATGCCTTCATGACGAAAGCACCAGGCACTAGGCCTCACCTCTTAAAGGTCTCACCACTTCCCAACTTTAATTCTATTTTTCCATGAACTTTTTATATTTTTAGTGTTTTCTGCAATCGGGTGTGTGTGTTCATGGGAGAGAGAGAAAGAATTGAGAGATCACCCTCCTGAGGAATAGCCACACTGCAATCCCTTCTCTTCCATTTTCCTCTTAGGATTTTAGGCATGCACACACATGTGCCCAATGTGTTTTTCTTTTCATTTCCTTTTTAGGTTTTTGCCAGAGATACATGCACTCACTGGAGAGAGAAAGAGAGAGGAGGGAGGAGAGAGGGGAAGTGAGAAATCACACCCCCTGGTGGGGGTGGCCAAGCTGCAATCCCTTCTCCATTTTCTTCTTGTGATTTTGGGTATGCATGCACACGTGTCCAATGTGATTTTTGCCGGGTCTAGGACTCAAACTGTGGTCAGCCATATGGAAATTCAGTGCCTTAACCACCACGCCACCTGCTGCTCCTCCACACCCCCCTACCCCATGTGCTTTTCAAGCCACCAGATCCGAGACTTGAACCTCACATGTGGAATCCAGTGCCTTCCATGTGGAATCCAGTGCCTTCCTTACCACATCACCCATCGGCCCTCCATGAACTTTTTGAAGTACCATCATCATCCACATGTGGTATAATTCACCCAAAAAGTACAAGTCAAAGATTTTAGTCTCTCACAGAGTTCTATCACCATCACCAATGATTTTACATTTTCATCCCCTCAAAACACAAAAACCCTGTACTTACTCTTTACTATCATCCCCATCCTTCCTATTCCCTCCACCTCTAGGCAACCGCTGATCTAGTTTATAAATATGTAAATGTCTCTGTGCTGGGTTTCGTGTGAATGGAATCATGCAGTATATGTTCTTTGATTAGCATTTTTCAAAGTTCATTCATGTTGCACATAGCAATGTTTCGTTCCTTTAATGGCCAAAGGACATTCCACTGCGTAGATACGACACATTTGATTTGTCCATTACCTCATGGATGGGCATTTGAGTTGTTCCCAGCTCTTGACTCTTATGAATAATAGTGCTGTGAACATTTGTTCAAGACAGGTTTCTGTGTGGACAGGGTTTAATTTCATTTTAATTTCGCCTGGGTATCTATCCGAGGGTGAAATTGCTGGGTTATGTGATAACTCTGTACTTAACTGAGAGGAACTGCCAGGCCATCCTCCAGAATGGCCGCACCGTCTCGCATTGCCACCTTCTCCACATCCTCACCCGCTGTCCTAGTCGGGGTGAAACCTTATGTCTTGCCCCATTAGATTTTTGGACAAGCAAACACCACAGTGAAGCGATGGCTGTTGGACTTCGCCTCCAAGAGGAAAGAAGCTGAACTTCGCAGCGGCATCATCCGGAACAACAGCCTGTGGGACAAGCTGATCTTCCACAAAATCCAGGTAACAGACAGGCTCATGGGCACTTCTTCTCATGTGAACAAACGGGGGCTTTGACATTTCTATGAAGGCTTTTCTATTTGGAGAAAGATAAAGAATGATGTATATATTAACAAATTGGTTAACAGATTAATTCTGGCACATAGCTAAAAAGGAAGGACAAAGCCATTAGGTGAACCTCAGTCTCCAAGATCAATCTGAAGAATATTTTACCTACCTAGGGAGGGAAGGGTTCAGCATATTATAGTCTTTCTTTTTTTATTTTTTAAGAGTCATTTTATTGGGGACCAGCAGTTAGTGTAATGGCTATGTCGCTGGACTCCCACATAGTCGACCGTGGGTAGAGTCCCAGACCCGGTGGCTTAAACTTACACCGGGTGCGTGTGCGTGGGTGCCCAAGATCCCACGAGGAGAATGGAGGAGAAGATATTCTGGTGTGGCCATCCCCCCTGGGGGGGTGATTTCTCACTTTCTGTCTCTCTGTCTCTCTCTGTCTGGCGAGCGCACATGCCCTATAGCAAAAACCTCTCCAAAAAAAAAAAGTTATTTTATTCAATTGTATTTATTCATTCATTCATTTATTTTAATTTGACCAGAGAGACACAGAGAGAAAGGAAGAGGAAAGTGAGAAAGTAAGCCACCAGGTCCAGAACTCGAACCATGGTTGGCCATGTGGGAGTCCAGCACCTTAACCACCACACCACCTGCTAGTCCCCAGTACTATAGTTTTTCTAATTCTCTATTTTGTGTAGCTTTTCTGGAGCAACTATGTCTTTCCCGAGTTAATTTTTAAGCATAAGTTACAAAGAATGCCCAATAATACGTTCTCCCAAAATGCCAAAATTGTGGTAGTTGCCACAGATCCACTGTACTCTTGTTCTAAATTCCTACAATACGTGTGAGCAGAGGCGTTGGTGTACTCGTCTACCTGTCGAGAATGCATGGGTGGTCACAGGGAGAAGCAAGCTCAAGTCCCACGTTTCTGCCTTGAACACCCATGGCTTGTCTGCGTGTCGTCCGGAATGTGCATTCTGCGCAGTGTGCAGAGAAGCTAGTGGATTAGGGTGCAGGGGTCCCAGACAACCCTCCTGCCTGAGGAGGCTACTGACTTCCACTTCTGAACCCCTGCTTTCTCCCTCTCTCCCTTCCTCACAAGTCAAGCCTGGGCGGGAAAGTCCGGTTGATGATCACAGGAGCAGCACCCGTGTCTGCCACCGTGCTGACGTTCCTGAGAGCAGCCCTCGGCTGTCAGGTGAGGTGGGCTGTGTGTCGCCTGGTTACCCCCGGCTTTACCAAAAGCCATGTCTATTCCAGTTTCATGTCTTCTTTAAAAAAAAAAGAATTATTTATTTATTTAATTCAATTTGTTGTTATTATTTTTTAATTTGACCAGACAGAGATGGGGGGGGAGTGCGGGGGAGCAAGAAAGCAAGCACCAGGTCCGGGACTCGATCCACGGTCAACCATGTGGGAATCCAGCACCTTCCACCACCACACCGCCTGCCAGCCCCTCCATGTCTTTTTTTTTTTAATTGACACATAAAAATTGTACGTACTTATGGTGTATGACCTATCTTCATAGAAGTCTCCATTGTGGAATAGCTAGATCAAGTTAATTAACCTGTGGCTCACATTCTTCTTTTCTTAGTGATGAAAACACCTAAAATCCCCTTGGTTAGCAATCGTCAAACATGTAGTATGTCATTGTTATCTGTAGTCTCCCTATTCTAAATAGACCCCTTGAACCTCCCTCTTAATTGAAGGTCCTGTTGGTCCTTTGGCCAACATATTCCTAGTTCTTCCCTCCACCCCTACTTTGCACGTGTACCCCTTTTTTTGTATGGAAGATATGTTATTACTAGGTTGCTTGGAGAGATGAGCATATGTATTTTTTACCCAGGGGATATGTTTTTGTCCACCATTTGTGTAGTTTTCTCTAACGTGAGGCACAGCATACCCCTCTTGAATCAGGCATGCAGGTGTGAAAATGGGCCATAAGTGATAAACCTACGGCAAACCCGGGCACAGAACCCATTGACCAGGACACACAGGATAGTCGGTGACAGACAGGGCGCATGCGGGGTACACCCGTGAACTGACAAAGCAGGTGGTTAATGGCCTCTCCTGGGGTGCTCTCTCTCGCTTGTTCCTAAGTAATTAGGTCGATTTGAGCCTGGACAATGGCTGGCATACGGTGTTGGGGGTGGAAACGTCTGGGTGCCATCGTAAAGCATGTTGAACGATGGTGTTTGAAAAGGGTCTCACCGTAGCCCTTACTCAGGAGTCGGCGGAGCTTAGTTGCACACTTCCAGCAAAGGTGTGACTTCCCCCTCGTGGTAACGTTTCATCTCTTGGTGACCCAGTTCTATGAAGGCTATGGACAGACCGAGTGCACTGCCGGGTGCTGCCTCACTGTGCCTGGAGACTGGACGGCAGGTACGATCAGCGGGGAGGCCTTTGTGGAGTCTTACTGTTCAGATTGGTTATTGGAGTGATTGGAATTGGGTTAATCGTTGATGAGTTCATTACCCCACAGAAAGACATGCATGTCTCGTATAATTACATCTCAGGGCAAGGAGCTGTATACAATAGGGAGTGGGATGTTGCCCCTTGTGGCTGATTTTGATGGAATTGTGGGGATCTGACCATAAAGCTGGTGTCAGTTGAAGTTTGCTTGCATCCTAAAGGCAGCCTCTGAGAGGGGATGCCCTTTATTCCAGACCCAAACTGTGTGGCCCAACAGAGCATTCTAGTAATCAGGATCTCATTATTTCCAGATAGTTGTTTTTTTTTTGTTTGTTTGTTTGTTTGTTTTTTGTTTCTTGGTTTTTGGGGGTTTTTTGGGGGGTTTTTTTGGGGGGAGAGGTTTTTGCTGTAGGACACATGTGCTCACCAGAAAGACAGAGAGACAAGAAGCAAGAAATCACCTCCCGGGTTTATGGCCACACCACAATCCCTTCTCCTCCATTCTCCTTTTGGGATCTTGGGCACGCACACACCCCCAACGTGAGTTTAAGCCACCGGGTCTGGGATTTGAACCATGGTCGACTACATGGGAGTCCAACGACATAGCCATTACACCAACTGCTGGTCCCATATTTCCAGATAGTTTTAATCCACAAATAGTTATTAAATTTTTACCGTGTGCTGTGGTGTTGGGACTCCAGATAGGAATAAACTCCAGTCTCTTCTCAGAAGGGTAAAGGGGAAGGACAGACACAGAAAAGAATCCATTGAGCACCCGTCGTGGATAAGGACACTAGAGACTTGCTTAAACAGCATGTAAATCACGTGTAAGAATTTCCACAGCACTGAGCTGGGAGCCAGCGTTCCAGCCTGGGCCTGACTGCGAGACTTCTGTGTTTTCCGCTGTGCCACTTCGGTGGTAGACAAGATCCTATGCTATGCCGTGATAAGGAAACTTCCTTGGCTTCTTTATTGAATTATATTAATTCAATAGTTTAGTCACATAGATTCTAGCACCATGCTAGTACATTCGTTCTAGTGGGGTTGACAGCACCAGTGTATGAATCTTCTTCATGATGTTTTTAGTTTTTGTTAATGTATTTATTTCACATAACAGTGTCTTTCCATGCCTCAGTCCTCCCCCCAGCCTTCTAGCCAGCCAGAATCACAGGCATGCATAGACACGCCCAGCACGTTCGGGGTGAGCCAGGTTCTGTACCCGGGCCTCCCATATGGCTCCAGTGCTGGGTCGTGGCTCCCTACTGCAGATGCAACCATGGCTGAGCCTAATGGTTTAGCTTCCAACCCACGGTCTTTACCAGCCAGAGAATTTGGAATACTGATATCTAGAAGCTAAATTATTAAAGCCCAGGAGAAAATATTGGCAGTGCTCTTAAACATGTCTCATGTCTGCTGTTTTTGTTCTTGGAAGAGACAACCCGATTCTTTTTTTTTTTTTCTTTAATAAGAAAAATTTTTCGCTATAGGGCACGTGCATTCACCAGGGAGACAGAGAGATAGAAAACAAGAAATCACCTCCCAGGGGGGATGGCCACACAATCCCTTCTCCTCCATTCCACTCTCGGCATCTTGGGCATGCAAGCCCATGTGCCAGGTGTGGGGTTTTGTTTTTGTTTTTGTTTTGGGAAGTTTTTGCTGTAGGGCGCATGCGCTCTCCAGGGAGAAAGTGTGAAGTCGCCCTCCAAGGGGGATAGCCACACTGCAATCCCTTCTCCTTTATCCTTTTCTCAGGATTTTGGGCATGCACGCATATGTGTTCAGCGTGAGTTTAAGCCAGTGAGTCTGGGATTTGACGCACGGTTGGCTATCTGGGAGTCCAGTGATGTAAAACTATTATGCCATCTGGTAGTCCCCTGGCATGAAGTTTAAGCCTCTGAGTCTGAGACTCAAACAATAGTCAACTACATGGGAGTCCACCAACGACGTAACCGTTACAGCCTCTGCTGATCCGTTAATACAATCCAATTCTAACAAGAGAGTTAACCATGAAAATAAACATTGCCTTTTCTTCCTAAACTTAAATAGAAGACATACCCTTCCATTCTTAAGAAAGTAAAGGTGGCACTGATCAGGCCCAGGTGGTGTTTGAGGTTTGCTAAAGCTGCACGTTCTTGTGTAGAGTAGGGATGCTGAGACGTCTGTACTGTGTGCGGGAGGCTCGTGGGGGGCATTAATGGTAGCTCAGTGGAAAACAACACTCTGTCCCATGTGTTAACAATCTGGGTTTGCATCTGGAAGTCCTGACTATGCTGCCCATATGCCAGCCTGATAGCTAGGTGCAAAATTATTAAAACATAGGAGAAAATGTTGGCAATGCTCTTAAACATATCTAATGTCTACTGGTTTGTTCTTGGAAGACACAACCTAATTCTTTTTTTTTTTTAAAGAAAAATTTTTGCTATAGGGCACATGCACTCAACAGAGAGAGAGAAAAAATGAAAAATCACCACCAGGGAGAATGGCCTGGAGGGAGAGAAGGGCTTTAATTGCAGAAGCCAGAAATTTATACCAACTCTTCTTCTCATGGGGAGACTCACTTGTTATAAAAATAATTTGCCCTGAGGATATTAATAGTCCTCTTAGGAATGATCGTTTGCTTATTTAATATACAGGCCATGTGGGTGCGCCAATGCCTTGCAATTTTATAAAACTTGTTGATGTGGAAGAAATGAATTACATGGCTGCCAAGGGCGAGGGCGAGGTGAGTGAAGCCCCGGGAGTCATTTCCCTCCCGCCACTTCCTAGAGTAGCTGGCCATTATGACCGCAGCGCCCCTTCCCAGCACTGCTCAATAGTAGAGCCACTGGGCTTGCCTTTATTAGTGATGTAGGGGTCAGACAGGCTTCCTTCAAAGGTACATTTGTGTTTAATTCCTGAGGGGTGGGGAGGAAGGTCACCAATGCCTGCTTTCTTCTGTCAGACGTGGCAGGGAGTTAGACCCACGAATGAGCAAAGGCTCCAGTGGCCTCAGTCCTCGGGCGCATCTCCTGTCTGCTAATTGCCCCAGATACCTATTAGTGAGCCACTGGCTACTGGATGGAGAGCCTAATTACTTAGGAGTGATCTCATCCCCTGTGGGGCTTCCCAGCAGCTGTGAGCCAGAACCGAGGACCACCATTTCCCTGCAATTTGAGGCAGCTGAGGCCATTAAGGAAGGGAAGCAGGGGCTTTGGAGGTGCCTCCACGGTCCAGATGGGGCCCTGATAACTCCCTCTGGATCACGGAATTCTTTTTTTTTTTTTTGGAGTGGTTTTGCTATAGGGCGGGTGTGCTTGCCAGACAGAGAGAGAGAGAGAGACAGAAAGTGAGAAATCACCCCCCAAGGGACCACAGTCCCCTCTCCTCCATTCTCCTCTCAGGATCTTGGGCACACACGCACATGCGCCTAGTGTGAGTTTTAAGCCACCAGGTCTGGGACGCGAACCGCAGTCGACTACATGGGAGTCCAGCGACATAGCCATTACGCTAACTGCTGGTCCCTGGATCATGGAATTCTGACAACAGACTAGGACAGATAACACGTGCGTGCACACACACCTTCCCTGCAGGAGCCCTGGCAGATGCTGTCAGCAAGTTCTTTTTTCTCTTTAGGTGTGCGTGAAAGGGCCAAATGTCTTTCAGGGCTACTTGAAGGACCCAGCAAAAACAGCCGAAGCCCTGGATAAAGATGGCTGGTTACACACAGGGGACATTGGGAAGTGGCTACCAGTAAGTTGTCACCTCCCTGTTCACAAACACCGATCTTCTGTGGGGAAGAAAATGTCCCTTCTGCTCTAAGCTGCCCTCGGGCCGCAGTCCCTGGTTTTCTCTCCCTGTCTGCCAAGTCATGTAACCGCTCCACTCCCAACTCTGTTTGTGCAGGATTTTCACTGGGGTTTTAGCAAATATTTCATGCCTCACACCAATTCTGGTTGTTGCTTGTTTGTAATCCAAAGAGACCACGGCTTTTTATAGTCTCAGGGCCAGGCACTGCTGGGGTGTGGGGAAATCATGGTAGACTGCAAGGATGTAAGATGGGCAGGAATGTGGAAATCTGTGTGTTCTTAGGTTTTTCCTCTTATTAGAAATGGGACATTTCATAGATTAGAGCAACTCCTAGGACGCTTTTCTCAGAACCTCTGACTGTAGAGAAATCCCAGGGTCCAAGGGTGAGCGACTTGTATAAGAAGCCCTACCAAGCCTACCCATAGATTTGACCAGTTTAGTCTGCTGTGGATTTTTCTAAGTTGTGAATGCACTGAATTATGAGCCAGCCCATGGTGGGGTGGTTCAGGCGGATGGGTCCCACATAGCTGACTGCCTGGTTGAGTCTCAGACCAACCTGGCTCTAATACTCTGCAATTTTTATTGATTAGAAAAAAAAATTCCCTCAAATTAATTTAATCTCATGATACCCAAGTATGTTAGAAGTAAATTAAGTACCACTTTTCAGGTTCAAGAGGGAATAAATATCAATTCTAATTCTAAATCTGGCTCTAATGATCATAATCCATCATCTCTCTGGGCCTCTGTTTGCTCCCTTTAAAAATGGAGAACTGGTGTGGACTGAGAGAACTCCAGAAACTTCCCAACATACAACTTTCAGAGACATGAAAACGGCCCCAGGTGGGGCAGGTGAGAAGCAGGGTTGAGGCAGGCCACTGGTGCGGGGCCATCCTGCCCAGGGCTGCTAGCTGGCGTTCTCACAGTTATTATGTGAGGCTGTCACCTTTCCCTGCCCACAGGCCCGCAGCACCATGCTCTGAAACGGTGACTAAGGAATCGGAAAGTCTGCCCTCATGTAGTGACGATTTCTTGAGCCCTGACTCTGAGCAGAGCTCCATGGGAGGAGAAGTCTGGGACCTTGCTCTCAAGACACTTGGCGAGCCAGATATATCATTCTTAACTCGTGAAGGAAACAAAACAAGTGTGTTAATGTCGCGGAAGTGAGCGAAGCACTGCCAGCCAATGAGTGGTCCCTGGTGCCAGGGGGCGCTGCAGAGGAGCGTGGGCTCTGGAGCCCCTTCTCACCTCTGTACCTGGCTGGACGGTCTTGGGCTAATTACTTCATCTCTCTAAGCTTCGGCCTCCCCCTCTGTAAAATGGGATGATGCCCGACTTCTGTGAGATGTCGTTAGGATTAAACGACAGTGCATTTCAGGTCTCTCGTAATGAGTTGTGATTGATCCTGGGTGGGAACCAGCCCTGGGCTCATTCAGATCCACATCTGACCCCCTCTGACCAACAGAACGGCACCTTGAAGATCATCGACAGGAAGAAACACATATTTAAGCTGGCGCAAGGAGAATACATAGCACCTGAAAAGATTGAAAATATCTACGTACGAAGTGAACCCGTGGCTCAGGTGTTTGTCCACGGAGAAAGCTTGCAGGTACGTGCCGAGAACGCCCTTGCACAGCATGGCCAGCGCCTGGTACCCCAGCAGCGTTAGTGCCGTGGAACGTTCGGGACCACGGTCGGTTGACTTTCATGTCCGAACGCTAGAGTATCATCCATGCAGTGTTGTGTTTGCTGCTTGGCAACTTTTCCCCAGGAAAGTTTTTCTCTTCATTTCCTTATTTTTCCTCTACCTAAAAGGGGCTGGTATAGGGAAGTTGGATGAAGATACTGGGGAAAAGTAATAATAGGTTTCTAATTTAATTATGAGGAAATATGTTCATAGATAGGCTATTTAATTTTTTTTAATTTCAAACATATTAAGCCCAACTAATTTATAATATGCTTCCTAAATCATTTTTGAGCAAATCGTGGTTGTGAACCAAGAATATTCAAACATAACAACCAAAAATCAATAGTGCAGTGAAATTATTTGTCAAAATATTTGACAGGTGGTAGCAAGAGAAGAAGGGGACCTGGTTTCCTTAATTTTTTGACACATTATTGTAGAGGGATATTTTCTTATAAGCAAATGCATCTATTTTTCTTTAAGATTATACCTATTTTTTCCTTTGACCTAAAATCTTATCATACTTTTAAATTAATTTTAATTTATAATAATTTATAATCATTATAATTTATAATTTAATTATTA
>NW_006160208.1:2135026-2147058 GCF_000334495.1 Tupaia belangeri chinensis | reverse complement strand
AATTTAATTATTAATTATTTAATTAAAATTATTTATAATAATTTAATTTCTATTAATTCATATAAATTTTCTTTCTCTATTTTAAAACAGTTATCAGATGTCTATCACCTTGTTTATCTGACACCTATTTTAAAGAATACCATATACACAAAAGGAAATAAAAATTGGGATTTGTGAAGATTTTTCCCTTCAGTGATACTTTTAAAATATTAATTGCAAAATTCTTGATGCCATCTCTATTTTAGAGGCAGGAGCTTTTAACTTGGGCTCAATGATCTCCTAAGGGGAAAAAGTAGAATGTTTTAAAGACAGCTCTGTAACTTCTAACAGATTCTCTCAGGGGTCCATTATCCAGCGGGGGGAAGAAGAAAAGAGAGAGAGAGAGAGGAAGGAAGGAAGGAGGAAGGAAGGAAGGAAGGAAGGAAGGAAGGAAGGAAGGAAGGAAGGAGGAAGGAAGGAAACAGTCACTGTTTAGAACATTTAGATCAAGTCACGTAATAACACACTTGTTTATGTGGAAGGCATTTCTCGTAGCCATTGTGGTGCCGGATGTTGAGACAATATGTTCCTGGGCCCGAAAGAGAGGATTCGAGGGATCTCTTGAGGAGTTGTGCAGAAATAAGGTAAGGTCCTCAAGTGGCCAATCTAAACTTGTGTTACTTCTACCTGTGGATGTGCAGGGACCACCAGCGAAAAAGCATCTCATTTTTCTTACCTTCTTAGGATGTCAAAAAAGCTATCCTGGAAGACATGGTGAGACTTGGGAAGGAATCTGGTCTAAAACCATTTGAACAGGTATGACTTTCATTTAAGTGGATCAGTTTCTGTAAAACAAAGTTTCGATTTAAATTGTGTTACTAGTAGACTATGGAGGAGAATGAGAAGACCTAAAGAAACAGGTGAGCAGGCTAGCTGGTCGCATGATGGCTAAGGCAGCCGGATCTCAGATGTCTGACTGCAGTTTGAGTCTCGGACCCAGAGGCTTGAAAAACACATTTGCACATAGGCAAGGGTTCCCAAAATCCCAGAAGGAGAAATAGAAGAGAAGGGATTGTGGGGTGACCATCCCCCATGTGGGTGCTTTCTCACTCCTGTTACCCCCGCCTTTCTTTTCTCTTTAATTTACTAAAAAGCGCAGATGCCTTCTAGCAAGTTAAAAAGATTAATGAATTAAAATAAGCAATAGATAAGTAATGAATAATGAATGCTTTAAAAGGGAAGTGTTCTTTAACCAAGGATATTAATTCCCTTCTCCTGGAGGTCAGGAAATAATCCTGAATTCTGTTTTAAGAATGGAATACCTGGGGCCAGCAGATGGCATAATGGTTACATCACTGGACTCCCACCTAGTCAACTGCAGTTCAAGCCCTGGACCTGACAACTTAAAACTCACACTGGGCGTGTGTCTGTGCCCAAAATCTCAAGAGGAGAATGGAAGAGAAGGGATTGTGGCATGGCCATCTCCCCTGGGGGGCGATTTCTCACTTTCTCTCTCTCTGACAGCCCACATGCCCTATAGTGAAAATCTCTAAAAAATAAAAATAATACCTTGCCCTTTGTTGAGAAAGGGCAACTTGGCTGAGACAAGCTGGATCTCCTGTATGGTCTTTATCCCTCTGGGGGCAAAGCGCTTTTTAGACCCAGGCTACAGCTATCGTCCTTCCTCCCTTCATAGACTTGTTTCTTGGCAGGTGAAAGGCATTGCTCTGCACCCGGAATTATTTTCCATCGACAATGGCCTTCTGACACCAACAATGAAGGCCAAAAGGCCAGAACTCCGGAACTATTTCAGGTCGCAGATAGATGAACTGTATTCCACCATCAAGGTATAATGTGAGGAAGAACACGCAGAAGACACGGCACACCTCCGCAATCCCTCCTACCGCTGGCCTCGTGTTGGTAACTTTACGACAGCAAGCATAGGGAAGGACACGCTCATGTCCAACTTGTCCATTCGGGGTTCTTGTCCTAGGAATATTAGAGGAAATGGAAAACTGCCTTACCGCCGCCTCGCGTTGCAGGCCACGTTTATGGTGACACACAATTTCCAAAGTGAGCCTTAACCATTGTAAAGGGGAAATTATAGATGTGCTAAGTTATTTGAGACTTCTTCAGTTAAAAAGGTGGGTGTTCAAACTTTCATCTCCCTGTTTTTCTAACCAAGGGGTTAGGACTTTACTCTTTCTGAGATGTCTGCTACTTGCTGCAACTCCTGCAGTCGTCTGCTGCTTTGAGAGGATAGTGCACTGGAGGGACGCTGTCCCTTTCAAAACAAGAACTGTCCCGGCCAGAGAATGTTACAAGCGGACCAGAGTTTTGTTTTGTTTTGTTTTTTTAAAATCCCTACCACCTACCCATCTCACACACACTAGCACAACCCTACGGATGTGTAAGGGTATGAAATTCACGCCCTTCTCCATAATCCCTGTTGATCCTGTTGGAGCAGAGGGTTCGCCAAAGGACACCGCCCCCTCTGGACAGTGCAGAACTGAGTTTCAGAGGAGTGACAGCCTCAGAGCAGGTGGATTCTCACAGCAGGATGCTCTCAGGATCTGTCGTCCGACCTGACTCTCTCCCTCTGTCCATCCCCCTCCCCCTACAGGGGTTATTAAAAATCTGCCTTAGACTCTACAGTGAAGACAAGCATTTCAAGAAAGAATTGCCTGGATCAACCAAGCTCAACTGTGACGCCCAGTAACTCCACTTTATCTTCACTGAACCACTCACTCTGTTCCCAACGGACTTTTAATGTGGGTTTCGTATCAACAGATCATGTTGTGATTAACTTGCTTCTTTTCCCAGAATAATCTCTCAGGCAAAGCATGTCTTTAAAAATAGTAAGGGAGTAGATACACGTGGGTACTTGTTGAAATGGACAGTAATAAGCAAATGTCTCTTATAACGCTACCTGATTTCTATGAGATGTATTTGACAAGCCAAAATTCTAGTGTGTAGGAATCTGGAAAAATCATTCCCTGAGCTTAACATCTCAAGGGATTTTTATAAGTTAATTTGGGAAATTAACAGCATTTTACTTGATTGTAAGTCTTCACCACATTTGAATTGCGTTGTCATTTATACATTTAAAGCAATTGTTTTTGGGTATGTGAGAGTCCATGTATTATACAAGCACAACAGGGTTTGCACTAAAGAACTGTCGTTGTAATAACACTATTTGGTAGCCTAACTTCATATATGTATTCTTAATTGCACAAAAAGTCAATAATTTGTCACATTGGGGTTTTGAATGTTTGCTTTATGTGTTGGCTATTTCTATGTTTTATAAACCAAAACAGAATTTCCAAAAATAATGAAGGAAACCAAAATAAATATTTCTGCATTTCAAGTGAGTGAAGTCACTTTTCATGTCAGGTATAACATGTGGGACAGCCTGGGATGTGCACAGGCAAAGGGCAGGAATGTCCCTCTGCCACCAATCCCTCCCACTCTCAGGTCCCCGCCTCTAACTCAGTCATCCTCTGATACCCACAGGCCCTGGCCCTGGCCTCCTACCAGGCTGTCTCTGGCAGCAGTCCTGAGGTGTGGTGGAGAAGAACGTTACAGTGTGAATACTGGGGATAGTCCTGAAAATTGGACGGCTTTGCTATGTTTCAGGAGACATGGACTGCAGTAGGTGGCTCTGTGGTAGATTGCATGCCACCGTGTTGGTGACTGTCTTCCTGTGGAACTGTTTCAGAACATGGTTCTTAGAGCAGCCAGCTTTTTCTTTTTGCTCTTATCTCTACCCTACTCCCTGGGTTATCCGTTTAGAGACTTTCTTTCTATATGTCTAAATTCACCATTTCTTTATATTTTTTCCAAGCCCATTATGTTTAAATCTGTCTCCCTTAAGATTTTTTTTTTTAAGATGCGCTTATTCACTAGATCAGTAGATGGTATGGTGGTTAAGGTGCTGGATCCCATGTGGCCGACTCCATGGTTCGAGGCCCAGACTTGGTGGCCTAAGGAATACGTTGGGCACATGTGTGTGCATGCGTGCCCCAAATCCTGAGAGGAGAATGGAGGAGAGGGGGTTACAACATGGCCATACCCTTGGGGGGAGAGAAAGTTCTCACTTGCCCTCTCTCTCTCTGTTTCTCTCTGACAAGCACATGTGCCTTATAGGAAGAAAAAAAAAGGAAAAGAATGAAAAAAATTGCTTATTCATTTATTTATTCCACGAGGGACATGGCATTAAGTACAATGGTGTGCTGTTGTCATTACCATCCATACACTGTCACACCCTGTGCCCGACAGCCACCATTCTACTTCGTGTCTGTAGGAATTTGACTACTCTAAGCTCCACACCCGAGTGGGACTATACAGTGTCTGTCCTTTCGGGACTCCTTAGCACCGTGTCCTTGGGTCCATTCATGCTGTAGCACGCGTCAGAATTTCCTTCCTTTGTAAGACCCAGTAAAACTTTGATTATTATCCGTTCACTCACCGATAGCCACTTGAGTTGTTCCCACCTTTTGACTAGCGTGAATAATGCTGCTGTAAACACTGGAGTATGGTTGGAGTCCCCGCTTGCTTTGTGTATGTGCCCAGAAGTGGATTATATGGTAAGTCTATGTTTGGCTGTTTTGAGGAACCACCATACTGTTTTCCACAGATTGCACCGTGTGACATGTCACCAGCACTGCGCCAGGGTTCCAGTTCCTCCACTTACTCGCAGACACTTGCTGCTGTTTTCTGATAATAGCCTTCCTAAGAGCGTGACGTGGCACTTCAGTGTGGGTTTGATTTGCATTTTCTTGATGATTAGTGACAGTGAGGATCTTTTCATGTGCCTATTGGCCATGTGTATATCCTCTTTGGAGAAAGAACCTTTTGCCCATGTTTTACATTGAGTTTTTGAGGGCAAGCGGTGGTTAAGGTGCTGGATCTCACACGGCCAACTTTGCGGTTCGAGTCCCAGATCCAGTGGCTTGAAAAACACTCTAGGCACATGCACATGTGAGCCAAAAATCCAGAGAGAAGAATAGAAGAGAAGGTATTATGGCATGGCCGTCCTCTGACGGAGGGTGACTTCTCACTTTCCTTCTCTCTGTCTTCTCTGTTGTTCTCGGATAAGCACACACACCCTATGGCAAAAATCTAAAAAAAGAAAAAATGAATTTTGGGGAGCTTGATGTTATTGAGCTGTAAGAGTTCTTCACTCTGGATATCAATCCTGACAGTTTCTAAGTCTCAACTTTGCTGATGCTCTGAGGTCAAAGCCTCAACAGCCCTAGAAATCCAGTAATGCTTCTCCCCACTATTTGAAAGGGCGCCTGCAAACCCATAGTCTGTCAAACCCTTCTCTCCAGGCAGAACAGAAAAGAAGAAATGTGACTGAGTGGAAAGTGGTTGCCCGAGTGTGAGGCAGCGCTTTCTTGTATCAGGCCTCCTGCATGTTCAACTTCTAGTAACTTCCAGAAAAGCCAACGCCTCCCAGAAGAGCCTGAGCTAGGAAGCCCAAGTGTGGTCAAGTGAATGTGAAAATAGAAGCCCCACAGACCCCCATGTGTAGCTCAGCCCTTCTGCAAGCTTCAGCTAGAGCATACCCTGATTTTGTATCTGAACTCTCAAAAGCAATTTGGTTTGATCTTTTTGCCTTTTGTGGGTTTTTCCCCCTTTTCTTTTTTTCTCCTATTGCTAGAAGGTACATGTGCTTGTCAGAGAAAGACACAGAGGAAGAGGAGAAAGCATCCCCCAATGGGGCGTGGTCATGCTGCAGTTCCTTCTGCCCCATTTCTGCATCCTGTCAGGATCCTGGGCACCCAGGCATGTCTGCTCATGTGTTCTTTACACCACCAAGTCTGGGATTCAAACTATAGTCAGCCCTGTGGGACCCAGCTCCCTTAACCACTAGGCTGGGAGGCCAGCCCTAGAAATTTGTTTTTAACTATTGTCCTAATCTAGTGTCCATTGCTAATAATAGAACGTACCTCAGACTGGGTGATTTATAAAAATAGAGATTTATTCACTGCACAGTTTTGAGGTCCAAGGGACAGAGGCCACATCTAGCGGGGACGCTGCAGTGCCCTGAGGCATTATATCTTGTCATGAGGCGAAGAGCAGAGTGTCTTTGTCCATCAGTCTGTCTGTCTTGGTCTCCCTGCTTTTAAACTCACCAGAATAGAGGAAATAGAACAAAGACTCTGGAAAGAGAAGCTCAAGATATTCAAGTAACTGAGACCAGCAGTTGGCGTAATGGCTATGTCGCTGGACTCCCACGTAGTCAACCGCAGTTTGTGTCCTGGACCTGCTGGCTTAAACTCATACCTGGCGCATGTGTGTGCGTGCCCAAGATCCTGAGAGGAGAATGGAGGAGAAGGGATTGTGGCATGGCCATCACCCCTGGGGCGGGGGGGTGATTTCTCACTTTCCGTCTCTCTGTCTCTTTCTGTCTTTCTGGTGAGTGCATGTGCCCTATAGCTATAACCACTCAAAAAAAAAAAGATATTCAAGAAACTGAAAGGAGCCCCACGGTAACTAGAGCACTGTAACCAAAAGAGTGGGCGTGGAAGCATTTGGCGAGGTAGGACAGGATAACCAGGGCTTGTCCCTCTAGAAGGAATTTCCATTGCAACAGGAGAGGAGGTGAAAAATGAGGGCTTGTAGGTGTTAGGCCAGGAGCGACATTCCATGAATGACTGTTTTCGAAGGTGATTCCTGGCTATTCTGGAAACTTCTGCAGAGGGAACATAACAGTAGATGCGTAGCAACCAGGTAAGGACAGTACAGCAGCCTTCCCTGTCCACAGGGGATCCATCCCAAGACCTCCCATCGATGCCTGAAACTGAGGATGGTACCAAGCACTGTTGATGTCAAGTCTTTTAAAAGTTCACAGAAATCCATATTATGAAAAAACTATGCATGAATTTCAGAATATTTTGCACCAAAATAAACTTGTACTTTTTTTTTCTTTACAACGTAGTGTTTATTTTATGTTAGGGCAGGTACACTTGAATTTCAAAAAGTTTAAACATATCAAAAGTAGTTAGGGACTGGCATTTGTGTCAACAGGTGATAAGTGTCTAAGATTTTTTTTATATTATACAGCGGGCACAATGGTAGTGCTAATACCAAGAGGCCCCCTGGAAGTTCGTCTGAAACTTATCCCTAGGCTTTGCACGAGCAACAGCACATGCTGGGACACAATCTGCTTCTGATGCTATGCAGTCCCTTCAACGTGTTTTATTACGGTACACAGTGTTAACAGTATTTAGTTTGGCCCATGTTTTAAAATAAAGTAGCAATGTATTCATAGCATCACAGAAATGCACATCCGATTTTAATAATCTTGTACTTTAATTCCACTTTTTCACACACTTTTCGAAGCCCCGCTATACTGTGCTCTTCCCAATGCATGCATGTGCGTGATAAAGGGCAGCCGATAAATTAGGCGCAGTAATAGATTAACAACGGTAACTAATAGTTAAATAGAACCACCATAACAATACGCAGTGGCCCAAGTTAGGTGAACGTGGTCTCTCAGCATTTTTTTCTCCTACGCTCACCTGGGTTCAGACTGCAACTGACTTCCTGTAGTTGAAACTGGAGATGTTGAAGCCACAGAAAGGGAGGAGACTACGTGTGCATGCATGCACGTGTGTGTGTGTGTATACATGCATGTATATGTATAGCACATGGCAGTTTGAACCAAGCTGGTGGCAGCGGAGATAGAAGGAGTGAGTTCAGGGGACCAGCAGATGGCATAATGGTTATATCGCTGGACTCCCATATAGTCAACTGCAGTTCGAATCCTAGACTTGGTGGTTTAAAATTCACACTGGGTATGTGTGCGTGCATGCCCAAGATCTTGAGAGGAGAATGGAGAAGAAGGGATTGTGGCATGGCCATCCTCCATGGGGGGAGAGAGTGATTTCTTGTTTTTTGTTTTTGTTTTGTCTGTCTCTCTGTCTCTGGTCAATGCACATGCCCTATAGCAAAAATCTCTCTCTGAGAAAAAAAATTTTAAATTAAAAAAAGGAGTGAATTCAATTGTGACTGGGAGGTGGACCCACTGCATGTGGGGAATCGGAGAGCGTTTTGGCAGGTGAGCACAGGTGGGCAGATGGTGGAGTGTACTTACTGAGATGGGGAGACTGGGGGGCTCAGAGATTCATGGAACCGGACAGACAGCTGTCATGCAGAGTGCTGATGGACACCCGAGTGAAGAGACGAGTCTGCGGCTCAGAAGTCGGGGCGAGCTGGGGTGTTCTGCAGAGTCAGCACAGAGAAGCTGTTCCCGGCTGGGGACTGTACCAGGTAACCCGGGGAAGACAGTGCCAGGGAGCAGGGAGTGCCCCAAACAGCGCTGGGGCTCTTTAAATGGGAGTTCAAAAAGGAGCTGGTGGCAGTGAGTGAGAAAGTCAGACGTGGAAGGCGAAGACCAAGAGCTTGGGGTTCCTAAAACCAGGAGAGAACAGTGTTTCCGAAAGGGATTGGGGGACACCAGTTGTGTCCTCAGCTGATGAAGGGAATCGGGTGTGGGCAGAGGAAGGTCCCCTGGATTCAGCAACCTTGACAACGACTGTCTTCGCAGCAGAAGGAGGACAGAACCCGTTCAGGGTGGGCAGAGGCATGAACTTCCTGGAAGTAAGGAAGAAGGGTTGATGCCTGCTTTTGCTCCCTTTTTGCTTTTTAAGGAATCAGAATGGGTTACATTTGGAGGATATGCAGTTGAGAGGTTGGTTAGTGCTTGCAGTTGGTAGTGGTTTTTAAAATGGAAGAGATAGGGGGTCTTCAAAATGTTCATGAAAAATGCATATTACTTTACTTTTTTTAAGAATTGCTTTTATTTTCATCTTATTTATTTTTAATTTTTTTGTAGAGGTTTTTGCTATAGGGCATGTGCGCTCACCAGACAGACAGAGAGAGACAGAGAGACAGAAAGTGAGAAATCACCCCCCAGGGGGGATGGCCATGCCGCAATCCCTTCTCCCCTGTTCTCCTCTTGGGATCTTGGGCACGCACACACACATGCCCAGCGTGAGTTTTAAGCCACCGGGTCCGGGACGCAAACCGCGGTCGACTACATGAGAGTCCAGTGACATAGCCATTACGCTAACTGCTGGTTCCTTATTATTATTATTTTAATTTGACCAGAGAGAGAGAGAGAGAAGGAAAGTGAAAAAGAAGTCACCAGGTTCGGGACTCAAACCACGGTCAGTCATGTGGAAGTCCTGCCCCTTCACTACCACATCACCAACTGGCCCTGAAAAAATGTGTATTATTTTAAAGCGATGCATGGGCTTCAAGGAAACATCACTGCACTAAAATAAACTTGGGACCAGCAGTTAGCGTAATGGCTATGTTGCTGGACTCCCATGTAGCCTACCGGAGTTCACGTCCTGCACCCAGTGGCTTAAACTCACACCGGGCGTGTGTGCGTGCGTGCCCAAGATCCCAAGAGGAGAATGGAGGAGAAGGGATTGCGGCATGGCCACCCCCCGGGGGCTGATTTCTCACTTTCTGTCTCTCTTTGTCTTTCTGACGAGCGCACACGCCCTATAGCAAAAACCTCTCCAAAAATTAAATTAAATTAAAAATAATTGTAGTTGTAGCAATGCATAAATAGGGAGAGCTGATGGCCCTATGGGTTTGAACTACCTAGAAGAAAGCAATTCCCACATGCCTGGGTGGTAGCTAGGGCTGGAAAGAGGTGCTCCTCAATCAGAATTATACAAAAGAATGAAATTTTCTAGTATGAATTAGATTAAAAAATCATCTTAGAGTAAGTAATGTTTACCTATTGAATTTTTATTTTTTCTTTCTTTATTTTATTTTTATTTTTGCCATAGGGCTCATACACTCACCAGAGAGTGACAGTGGGAGGGAAAGTGAGAAATCACCACCCAGGGTAGAGTGGCCACACTGCAACCCCTTCTCCTCCATCCTCCTCCTAGGATTTTGGGCAAGAAAGAAAAAACTCTCCAAAAAAATAATAATAATAGACTCATGTTTATTTCTATTTTTTCCTCAGACTTTTTGAAGTCCCCTCCTAGCAAAGTGTTATGACATGCTGATGAGAACAACCTAGTAATGAGAATGTGATGATTTAGGGGAGGTGGGAGACTGCTTCCCGGAGAGGGTGACAACTGAGTCAGTGGACCAAGAGGGCACTTTCGCCGCAACAGGACAGGAGATGGACACTGGTCAGATGGAGGTAGACCACAGAGAGTGAGGTGGGGAGATCAGGGCACGTCTGCCTCAATGCTTCTGTTTTTTTCAGTTAATGTGGTCTTCTTGTTACGGACGAGAAAACAGGCTTGGAGAGTCAGCTACCTTGTCTGAGGCCTGATACCCGGCAAACGGGGGAACGGAAATGGCCTGGGCTGTCAAACTCCTCTGACTAAAATCCTCCTTGTTCAATACAAAGGATTTCCCCCGAAGAGCGCCAGGCAGGCTTCCCGCTTAGCATGTGGCCTGGTAAAATTGGAGGGTAAGTGCTGGGCGTGCACCAGCGCCAGGCCCTCTGCAGGGGTTGTCGAGCTCTGTGCATGAGTTTGACGGGCGTTAGGTGTGCGTGAAAACCAGTCTGCTCACATTCTGTGTTAGGTAACAAGTGCAGGCACACCGGGACTCTCATTTTTGAGTCTCTCATGTTCCCACACCCACTGATACCGCCCGTCCCCACCCTGACGCACCGGCTGCCAGCTCCACAGCCCCGCCTGGTCTCGGCTGTTAGTGGACTGTGCATGGGGAAGCCTCCCCGGCCGGCCCTGCCGAAGCGCTGTCCTCCTGTCCATCACATCTGCTCAAGTCTCTCCATGCCTCGCCCCAATCAGGATGGGGCGTCTCCCCAGGACAGTTGCACCAGCTTCTTCGCTGGCCTCCTTGTCTCCTGATTGGTCTCTAGCTGGCCTTCTCAGCAGTGAGAATGTTGTTTATTTTTTATTCACTGGTCTTGTCACGTGCCTTTCCTGCTTAATCTTGCAGAAGCTTCTATTGCTGTCTAGTCTGAACCACTTACTGTTGTGAGAGGAGGGCTTCTCAGACTTCACTAACATCAGACCATCTGGGGATTTAAAAAATGCAGACCCGGATTCAATAGTTAGGAACTGAGCCTGGCATTCTGCATTTCTGACAACTCCCCATCACACCGAGGCTGCAGCTCTGGGCACTGCACTCTGAGGAGTCACGACCTGGAGGACCCCTACTCGTCTCCCTCATCTCACCTGTGGTTGCCTGCCAACTCTGTTCCAGTCACACTGAACTGACTGCAGTCCCCAAAATACACCAGAAACATCATGCTCTTGTCACCACAAAGCCTTTGCACATGCTATTCTCGCTCCCTTGGAGTGCTCCTGTCCTGGCCCGGCTCCTTTCCCCTTGGTTCAGTAGCATCGTGAATGTCACTTCTTCTAGGAAGCCCTCCCTGTTTCTCCAAGCCCAGAAATTGAGATATTAAGCGTGTTTGTGGCTGGCACAGTGTTAGGTAGAGAGGAAGGGTAGTGATCATTTATTATGCTGAGTGACAAGGTCAAAGGGTGAGAAAACTGGCCTGTGAAGTACAGGGCAGCCGCTGTGGGTAGGGGACTGTTCCTTCTAGAGAAGGTTCTGTGAAGAGATTTGTGTCACCTGGGAAGCCCCTGTGGCAGGTCCCATCTGTCAACTACCCCACTAGTCCATTCTTGCCTGAGCAGAAAGGGTAAGGACACTGGTCGCTGGAACTCTTCTGAACAAGGCCAGCCTTTCAACCGTGTGTGTTCTCAGGCCAACGAAAAGCAATGTCAAGGTGAGCAAGGACATGAGGAAATGAAAACATTGTTTAGAAAGCTCTTTTTAAGCCACAGCTTGAGGGAGAGTTACAGAAGCGATTCTACTGCAGAACTTTTCTTTCTTCCCTTATTTCGCTTGCTGTCCTTCTTCGTCCTTGTCTCCTTATAAAAACCATTTTCTTCTACGTGTTCTTTCTTTACCTCTTTCTCAGTTTCTGTGCTTCCTTGGCCTTTTCACATTCATTTCAGTTTTAAAATGATTTCCATGGAGGTTGGAAGTGTGCATTCCTTGGCTAAAGAAATCCTGGGTTTTGCCAG
>NW_006160208.1:2127479-2134399 GCF_000334495.1 Tupaia belangeri chinensis | reverse complement strand
ATCCTGGGTTTTCCCTGACCGTTCCTGTTGAGTTTCCAGCCTCAGACTGCCCTTGCCCTGCGGGGAGCTGGGAATGGAATCTGAGACATGTGATCGGCAGGGCCGTCATGCACTGGGCAGACCTATTCAGCCATGTGATCTCAGCCTAGGTAGGAGCAGTGCCAGCAGGTCTGGGGAAAGTAGAACAAGCTTGGTTACAAAGCAGATAAGTTTAGTCGTCGGGTATCAGAGCCAAGGAAATGCGGAAAAGCATGTGACATAGGAAGGGGTCTAATGTCACTGCACTTCGCTCCGAGGGAAAAATCTTTCTGTCTTCCAACTTTAAAAGACATCAAATAGTACTTCCTCTCTGGTGTTTATTTCCTCGTTTTCTTAAAGGGAACATTCAAAAGAATGTCCTCCTTCCCTGCTCTCACACCCTCGCCTCCTGGGATGGTTCCAGTTCATTCTGCAGTGTCATAGTTGTAGAGGTGGGACAGTTGGTCTGTTTAAAACAGATAACGGCTTTAGTTTATTCGATTGCCGGGTTTAGTGAGATATTTCCGTGTACCCAGTCATTAGTAGGTCTATAGGTGTTAAATTAAAAAGTAGGAAAACGTGAGATATTCTTTTCTTTCCCACAATAGAAAATTATACTCGTGGCCTGAAGGGAAATGTACAGGAATGAATTTGGTAAATTATGGAAAAATATAATTCCCATGAAAGGGAAAATGAGTTAAGCAGAGACAATTATATCTAGTTGTATTACTCTTCAGCTGACTTCACCGAATATTTTCCATACTTGAAAATAGGTAGCTCTGTTCTCCAACTGCATTTCCACATCGCCCGTCCCTGCCTCCTTCTGCCCCCTGGTGGACACAGCACTGAACAGAAAATTCAACAGAAAAGCTCGTGAGAAAAAAGCAGAAAGGCACAATCAGGAAAGACAAGCCCTTCTGTGTGTCCAAAGACCTCCATTGTTTTTAACCTCCATTGTCTTACCTTCATAATAATTCTGTAAAATAAATAATAGTATTCTTGCTTATACACCCACTCCACATGGAGGATATAGTTCCACAGGGAATTATCCATATCTGATGATTCGATTGATTGATTGATTTTTAGAGAGATTTTTGCTATAAGGCATATACACTCACTGGAGAGAGAGAGACAGAAAGATAGAAAGTGAGAAATCACCCCTCAGTTGGGATGGCCACACCACAATCCCTTCTCTTCCATTCGTGAGATTTTAGACATGCATGCACTTGTACCCAGTGTGAGTTTGAAGCTGCTGGTTCTGAGACTCAAACTGTGGTCAGCCAGGTGGGAGTCCAGCAATGTAACCATTACGCCATCTTCTGGTCCCATGATAATTCCATTTATTCCAAGCATTCAAGGAGTTTTATAGCTCTTCTTACTCTGTACTTGGTATTATAAGAGCAATTGAGGTTTTTTTTAACTGCCAGAGAGCTCATGTACTTGTGTGTGTGTGTGAGAGAGAGAGAGAAGAGGGAGAAAGCACCCCTCAATGGGGTGTGATCACACTGCCCCCGTTCTTCATTTTTCCATCCCATTGGGATTTGAGGCATGCATGCATATGCATCTAGCATGCATTTCAAGCCATGGGGCTGGAATTTGAAGCCTACAATCAGCCACATGGGATCCAGCTCTCTTAAGCACCAGGCCATAGGGCTGGTCCTTTAATTTTATAATTCAAGAAGCTCGTCCTCCAGCATCCTAAAGTTTCCTCTTCTCTGAGATCTCCAAGTTTCTCAGGGGTGGTTCACATTTCCCCAGTTACATCTAGGAAAGCCCCCACTGTCTCCACTCCTGTGTTTCCAACCCCTTCTAACAACCATGATTCCCCCCATCCTGCACACCATCCTTCATTCTTTTTTTCTTTATTATTATTATAATTTATACATTCAATCACTATACATCATTTAGATTGTAAAGAGACTTTACCCAGCATGATATACACCTCAGTCCAGCCCAGTTAAGAGCACTATACACATCCTCATCAACAGATAATAAACCATGTCTGTGTTCCACAATGTCTTACCTCTCTATTTCCCAAATTCCTTTCCTATGCTCTTCCCCTCCCACACTGTCCTACCACTTTGTCTCTAGTGTCCATTACAATATTTAATGTTTTTATGTCCTCCAGACTTTAAGTTTTTACCATAGAGTAAGAACAGTTGGTTTATGTTAAATAGAGATGTACAATGTCTCTCTTTCATAGTCTGACTTGCTTTACTCAGCAACAAATCTTCCATATTCGTCCACTTTCTATCAAATTCCAGGGCCTTGTTGTTTTTTATGGCTGAATAGTATTCCATAGAGTATATATGCCACACTTTTTCAATCCATTCATCTGCTTGTGAACATCTGGTTTGATTCCATGTCTTAGCAATTGTGAATTATGCTGCAATAAATATAGATGTGCAAATGATTTTCCAACTAAGCATTCTCCTGTCCTTTGGTTGGAGTGGTATCATATGGTAGATCTATTTGGAGGTCTTTGAGGAACCTCCATATTGTTCTCCACAGTGGCTGTACCCTTTTATATTCCCACCAACAATGTAGAAGTGTTCCCCTTTTGCCACATCCCCTCCAGCACTTATCACTTTTTTTAATCTTGGCCATTCTGACTAGAGTTAGGTGATATCTCATTGTGGTTTTGATCTGCATTTCCCTTACGATGAGGGATGTTGAGAATTTTTTATATGTTTTTTTGGTTGTTCATATGTCTTCCTTAGAGAGTCGTTTATTCGGCTCATTTTCCCATCTTTTAATTGGGTTGATCATTTTCTTCTGGGTAAGCCACTTGTGTTCCCTGTGTATTTTGGTTATCAGTCCTCTATCTGAGGCACAGTTAACAAAAATTCTCTCCAATTTCAAGGGTTGTCGATTCATACTAATTACAGTGTCATTTGCTGTGCAGAAACTTCTTGATCTGAAGTAATCCCACCTGACTATTTTCGAGATTATTGGCTGTGCTTTGGGGGGTCTCACATAAGAAGACTTTGCCTACCTCAACATCTCCCAGAGTTCCCCCAGTGTTTTCCACCAGTAATTTTATAGTTTGCATCTTAGATTTAGATCTTTTATCCACTTTGAGTTGATTTTTGTTACTGGTAACAGATAGGAGTTCAGATTCATCTTTCTGCAGGTGGATACCCAGTTTTTCTAGCACTATTTGCTAAAGAGGTTTCCTTTTCCCACTGGATTAACTGGTACCCTTTGACAAAGATCAGTTGCTGTATATTTTGGGGTTTATTTCTGGGGTCTCTACTCTGTTCCATTGGCCTCATGTCTGTTTTTGTGCCAATACCATGCTGTTTTGATTATCACTGCTTTGTAATATATTTTGGGATCAGGGAGTGTGATGCCATCCACTCCACTCGCCTCATGCAAGATAGCTTGACTATACGGGGTCTTTTATGATTTTAGACAAATTATATGATTTTTCTAGATCTGTGAAGAATGTTTTTTGTACTTTTATAGGGATTCCATTAAATATGTAGATTAATTTGGGTAGGATTGCCATTTGGATTATATTATTTCTGCCAATTCAGGAACATGGTATGTCCTTCCACTTTTCTGTTTCCTTTTTGGTTTCCTTTTCAAGGTTTTCATAGTTTTTCTTATAGAGATCTTTTACTTCCTTGGTTAGTTTTATTCCTAGGTATCTTATACTTCTTGTGGCTATGGTAAATGGGATTGCTTTCTTCAGTTCTGTCTCTCTCTGCTTGTTGTTTGTATATAGACGCTTGTGGGACACAGTGTTATCTGTTGACAAGGATGTGTATAATAGTCTCAACTGGGCTGGACTGAGGTGTAAATCATGCTGAGTAAAGTCTCTTCACAATGTAAATGATGTATAGCGATTTAATGTGCAAATAATAATAACAAAATAAATAAATAAAAAGAAATGCTACAGATTTTTGTAAGTTAATTTTGTATCCTGCCACTTTACTGTATGCATTTATTATGTCAAAGAGTTGTTTGTGGATACTATTGGGTCTTCTATGTATACAATCATGTCATCTGCAAACAGAGATCATTTCAGCCCTTCTTTCCCCTTTTTCCCTATTGGAATGCCTTTTATTTCCTTCTCTTGTCTGATCACACTGGCTAGGACTTTCAGTACTATACTGAATAGGGAGCACAGAAAATGGGCAGCCTTGTCTTGTACCAGTTTTCAGTATAATGTTAGCTATAGGTTTTTCATAGATGGCTTTTATTATGCTGAGAAATGATCCTTCTATGCCAATTTCACTGAGAGTCTTAGTCATAAAGGAATGTTGTATTCTGTCAAATGCTTTTTCCACATCAATTGAAATGATCTTTTTTTTATATTTCTTTCTGTTAATATGGTGTATTACATTTATGGTTTTACGTATGTTGAACATACGCAAAAAAAAAAAATTGCATCCCTGGAATAAAGCCTACCTGGTTGTGGTGAGTAACCTTTTTTACATGCTGTTGAATATGGTTAGCAAGTATCTTGTTGAGAATTTTTGCATCTGTAATCATCAGAGATACAGGTATGCAGTTTTCTTTTTTTGTCGTATCCTTATCTATTTTGGGAATGAGGATAATGGAGGCTTCATAGAATGAATTTGGAAGGGTTCATTCCTTTTGGATCTCTAGAAATGGTATGAGTAGAATGGGGTTTACCTCTTATTTGAAAGTTTTGTGAAATTCAGCAGTGAAGCCATCAGGACCGGGACTTTTTTTTGTTGGGAGGTTATTTATTACTGATTCAATCTCATTGCTTGTTATAGGTCTATCCAGGCTTTCTATGTCCTCCTGAGTCAATCTTGGTAGATTATATGTGTCCAGGAATTTGTCCATCTCATCCAGGTTTTCTTCTTTGTTGGCATATAGTTGCTCATAGTATCCTCTAATGATGTTTTGTATTTCTATTATGTCTGTGGTAATCTTGCCTGATTCATTGTGAATTAGATGTACATGGTTCCTTTCTCTCTTCTTAATTAGTCTGACTAATGGTGTGTCAACCTTGTTTATCTTTTCAAAGAACCAGCTTTTGTTCTCATTTATTTTCTGTATAGTTTGCTTATTTTCTACTTCATTTATTTCTGCTTGAATCTTTATTATTTCTTTTCTCCTGATATTTTTGGATTTTTCATTTGTTGTTTTTCCAATTCCCTGAGGCACGATGTTGGGTTGTCCTTTTGCCACCTCTCCATCTTTTTTCTTGTGTGCACTAATTACTATGAACTTCCCTCATATGACTGCTTTTGTAGTGTCCCATAAATTATGGAAACTTGTGTACTCACAATCATTTGTTTCCATGAGTCTTTTTTTTTTTTTTTGAGAGGTTTTTGTTATAGGGCGCGTGTGCTTGCCAGAGAGACAGAGAGAGACAGAGAGACAGAAAGCGAGAAATCACCCCCCAGGGAGGATGGCCACGCCACAATCCCTTCTCCTCCATTTTCCTTTCGGGATCTTGGGCACACATGCACACGTGCCTGGCATGAGTTTAAAGCCACCGGGTTCGAGACTCGAACTGCAGTCAGCTACATGGGAGTCCAGCAACATAGCCATTACACGAACTGTTGGTCCCTTCCATGAATCTTTTGATTTCAGTCTTCATTTCTTCAGTAGTCATGAAACCAATCAGAAGTAGGTTATTTTGATTCCATGTAGTTGTGTATTTTCAATGGTTTTTCCTGAGATTAATATAAAGATTTTTTCATTTAGTTATTTTTAAAATTATTTACATTTAATCACATCTTTACAGTGTACAACATTTCTTTTTCCAGCACAAACACTATGCATGAAAATCAAGCCAAAGATATTACTCTATAACTTATCAGCAAATAGCTTCTCATGTTTTTGTGAATTAAGCATACTTTTACTTGTTTTTTTCCCTTTCCCTTTACCCTTTCTCCCTTCCATCCTAAACTTTTTTCCACATTTTCTTGGTTAAAAAAATACCTTAAACTAAAGATGTAGACAAAGCTAGAATCTAGTTACAAGTGTACTGTAATTTTCTTCTGAAACATTTTTTACATCAATTAATTAATTTAAATTCATTCCCTGAGCATCATCACAGCATACAAAATGTGATTTCCCATCCAGAATATACTACATAGTGGCTTAATCACACATGTTATCATCAATAATTTTCCATTTCTATGTATATATATATATAATCTCTATTTCTCACCCTTTGCCATTTCCCACCCTCCTCACACACTACCTCAGATATTCACAGTTGTTTTCCACTCCTTTTTCCCCCCACATTTTATTGATTCACAAAATTTCTTAAATAATCTAACTACTTTCAATAGCAAGTTCAGCTGGTATATACATATCTGTGAATACATGTCTGACTTTAGGCGTGAAACTCTGAGTAGAATGAATATACTAGAAGGTTGCACCTACTTGATGCTATAGAGCTCACTACAGTCATTAAATAGATATTTTTAAATATATTTTTTTAATTTCAAGAAAAGCAGCTTTAGCTTTAATGAACCAAAGAAATGTTAAGGAACGTTGCTTAAAACATAAGCCAGGAAGCAGGTTAGGATTCTGTTCAAATAGTAGGTACATGAACTTAATGGCAGCTCAAGACAGGACAAAAATCCTTAAAACTGGAAAACAAAGCCTAGAAGAAAATCAGCAATGTTTTAGTCAAAAGTCATAAAATACTATTTCACCAGTTCAGCTTCATGTACTTTATCTTCTATTGTAGTTTGCTCATCCCCATTGAATTCTGGGATATAATATTCAACTCTAGACTTGTTCCTACAATTAAGTTGGCCATTTTCTTAGTTTTTGAACTCTCATTTCTGGTGTGTCTATACATAATTTTTCTTGAGAACTTCTTGGAGATCTGGTCTGGTGTTGGTAAATTCTTTCAGGTTTTGTTTATATGAGAATGTTCTTGTCTTTTCTTCCCATATGAA